>NW_017805010.1:3693959-3717208 GCF_001891065.2 Hippocampus comes
TCTCTGGTTTTATATGAGCGGGGAGGGGTGGTGGGGGGGGGGGGGTCAGGGAGAAATGCTGCTTTTCACTAACAACTATTGCAGAGTCAATACAGCGGACGGCCCAGTGGGGCCAATCGTCTGCATTCGGCCTTCCTCACTTTCAACCCATCGGACCTCTGTTGCTCACCAACCCTGAGGGGCTCGCACCATTTCCCCTTCATGCTCTTTGTAATTGATCTTCCCTTTTGATTCAAAATAGATGGAAATGTCACAGGTTGCGAAGAGCACGAGGCACAACTGAGGGAGGATGCGGAACAAAAGCTGGTAAATCCTGAGAATTGTCGAGTGCAAAGTTATTTTCTAGCAATCGGTGCAGCTCAGTTTGGAAATAGGTTTCCGTCGTGGGGTATTTAGGCAGGATGACTCTGTCAATTACGTAACATAGCATGGCAACATTCGAAGTAGCCAACAAAGGAGAACAAGGGAGAAGAGGAAAACAAAATCTTTTTTTTTTTTTGTCTTTAGGCTCTTGCTACTTTTTAAAAAATATCAAACTGTTATTTACCCATCACTCTTTTTCTTTTTAAAAAATATGACGGACCATACTGTATTGAAACAAAATATATCGCGTGATGAAAAAGAGTCAAATGATGATGTGGGTGAGTTGAAATCTGATTTCTTGTTAACGTTACCTGTCTCGCAGTGCCTCCCTTCGCGACCCATCGGACATTCACACTTGTAGCCTCCCTCGGGAAGTGCCTGGCAGCGGGAGGACGGATGGCATCTGCTGGGCTCGCATGGGTCATGGACATCGGCACAAGTTGGACCTAGAGAAGCAAACAAATCCATCGTGAGACGATTGCCATACTCGTCTTTCAACTGATTTGAGGCAAAATATGGAGCATAACAGTGGGGGGATTTTTTCTAAAATGGAGGTCAGGTTCTAACAGTATGCATCCAGTTTAAAGGTTATAGGTCACCGTGATGATTATAGGTCAGTGTTGAAAGGCTGTGGGTTTGATGGGTTGGCTCGCTACACCAGTTAAAGTCACCCGCTATTCCTTTTGGGAGTCAAAGCCTGTGGCAAGGAGCACTTTAATGAAATGAAAAAAAAAAAAAAAGATTTTTTGATTATTTGATTTTTGGTGTCACGTGATTAAAATTGGTTCTAATACCACATATCATTTGTTTTGAGGTAAACTCAGGAAAATTGCACCAGTTTACCACATTTTCACCATGTGCACCTGATGTTTTTCACGGCAGGCACTGACCAATTTCCCTCCCTGCTGGTTTTTTTTTTCTTTTCCTTGCAACCCTTTGCTAATGTAAATGTTTGCTCACAGCAAAATATCTCAAGGTATTTCTCAGGTCCAAGGCCATGCTTCTCACAGTAACAGAATCACAAGAGCCAATTCATAAGCAAGGACTCACGGCAAAGGCTTGCGGTGAGAAACTAAATCGACCTCGATGCGCAACAACGGGAAAATGATCAGGTTTGACCCTGCAGTAAACAGCATTGATTGGAATTCTTACAGTTTGAAAAGCAACTGAAAGAGGGAGGAAAGAGACCAATTTTATAAATCCATCAACTTATTTGGACCAGAGAAAGGGCTCTATAGCACCCTATATTCCTTCTCTTGGCTACTTCATAATTAACGGAATTGTTATGTGGCGAAAAAGCACGCCGTGCGGTAAAAGGAATAAAAATCAGTTCAGCCAGGATCCAGGAAGGACATTTACCTCTTTAGTTTATTTAATTTGGACACAGCGAACCAGATTCAAGTACACAGGCATCGAGGCTCTCGCAGCTGACTGGCTCTCAATGACCTTCTCAAACCCCTTTTAAAGGAGTACACCTGAGCTGCAAGCTAATCAGGTCAGAGCTCAGCAATTGGCTATCCATAGGTGGCAATTTCCTTCCCTGAAACAATCAGCTGACCACAAAACAGATCTTTAAATGCTTTCAATCAATGGTAGTTTGTCTCTGACTGACGGGTGGTAATATTGTTCAGTGGTGGAAATTTAGTGGTTGAAATATGCTTTCTCCACCCCAAGGATAAGTCCATCGGGAGGGGGGGGTATAAATCCCTTTAAGATTAAGGCACAAAAGTTTACCCTAACAATTAATTTGGCGGAAAAACTTTCTCCTACATGCCACAGAGCAAACCGGCGAGAGGCACGCGTGATTAGGCCGCACCGCTGTCTGCTCTTAACTGTTCTCTCTGAGCTGCTTGTTAGCAGGCATCGGCTGCAGGGAGGGAAACAACCGGAAGGGATGTTGAAGCACAGATAGGCCAAAGGCCAATTACTGAGCATTTGGCGGACCTTTTCCTCTTTCTGTCTAGCCTCAACATTTAATCTCTTATGTCTGTGTTGGACGCCCCGACTTGATGGTGTTCACAAACAGACCGCCGGCACGAAAATGCCGACAGTTCTGAAGCATTTTCAGGCTCACTTGGGATTTGTCAGCATGACATGATCACAGTGAAACCCTTAATTGAAAGAAAATCAACGTCCACAAGTTCACACAAGAATTTAGGAGCAATTCTTATGAAATATATTAAACTCATGAGTGATTGAGGTGTTGTCACGCTCCATAGTTGCTTCGTTGACTGTGCAATAATATTAAGAATAATAATAATGATAATAATAATAATAATAATAAAAATGGCGGCCAAGTGGTCGACTGGTTAGTGCATTAGCCTCATAGTGGAGAGGTACAGGGTTCGATTTCGGCTCCAGCCCTCCCATGTGGAGTTTGCATGTTCTCCCCATGCCTGCGTGGGTTTTCTCCGGGTATTCTGGTTTTCTCCCACGTTCCAAAAACATGCATGGCAGGTTAATGGAATACTCCAAATTGTTCCTAGATGTGTGTGTGAGAATGGATGGTTTTTCCATCTATGTGTGCCCTGCGATTGGCTGGCAACCCATTCAAGGTGTACCTGGCCTCCTGCCCGAAGACAGCTGGGAGAGGCTTCAGCACAGCCACGACCCTTGTAAGGGTAAGCGGATTAGAAAATTGATGGATCTACTGTGTGTGTGTGTGTGTGTGTGTGTGTGTGTGTGAGTGTGTGTGTGTGTGTGTGTGTGTGTGCGTGCGTGCGCGCGCGCACGCGCGCATGAGAGAGAGAGAGAATATCAAAATTCTTCAAAATATATATAAAATATTACTTTACATATTTATTGAAAAGGCCTGCCACCCAGGCTAATTCAATTTCCCCCAATTGAGGGATAAAATAAACCCCATGTGCACTTTTTCAGGGTTACAGCTTCCCTGTCATCAACTCACCCCAGAATCCTTTACTGCACTGGCAATGGAACATCTCTGCCTCTTTGACCTGACACGTGGCTCCATTCTTGCAGGGATTTGGCAGGCATGGGTTGTTGCCACATTCGCCTACACCGCTGCCATAGAGATTATCAACACCGTTCTCTTGTAGGTTGAGCACCCGGTTGTTGACATCCAGCAGGCGGATGCAGCCCACGAGACCCGAAGCTACAGCAGTCCTCTCCTTTACGCTGCAAAAACGGGAGAAGGAAACGTCATCCCATCACGCTAATGTTCGACATCTTAAAATCACAACAGTGAAACTAATGACCCTTTGGATGCCAATGAACTTGAAAGGGATAATTTAATTTTGATGATCATTTAGCGTGTTCATATCTTACGGAATGTCTTGATGTTGTAGAACTTTAATGTAACCATTGAAGACAAATGACTCTCACAAGTAATACAAAAAAACTGGTTGTGTCCAAGGCATAGTTTTAGTCAGTGATGGTGTTGTGGTACACTCGCCTGACTTTGGTGCAGGCGGCATGGGTTCATTTCCCACGAAGCGGTGATGTGAATGTGAGTGTGCTAGGCTGTTTGTGTCTACGTGTGCCCTGTAGCTGCCTGGGGAGCAATCCGGGGTACAGTGCACCTTGAGCCGGAAGTCACCTGGGATGGGCTTCGGGTTCCCGCGAGGCCCAACAGCAATAACCAGTAGAAAAAATTGGATGGATGGATAGAAGCGACAGTTTTATTCAAAACATTTTCAACTTTTGTGTGTTTGTGTGACAGTGACAGAGAGCCCAACATGAGCTGGAGATGGTGTACCGGATAATTCTAACAAATATATGCTCTTTTGGGTTTTTTGGAATTCACCATTTCCCCACTACGTACGACAACGGCACTTTTATTGTTCAGCCATCCACTCATATTAAAATGCACGGGGAAATCTACAGTCGAAGATGTCTGGTGGGACATATTGCGTTTGTCGACAACTGACGCATTCCTAGTTTAAATACGATCCTCCTGATATTACTTGTCTGACATTATTACTAGCCTGATAGAGAGGAGCTCCTTATCAAAGGGTACTTCATGATGCAAATGTCACCATTGATTTTTTTTCGCTCCATGAGCAAATCTTCCCCAATTATTACCTCCATCGTTTGAATTAAGACATATGGCCGAACTCCATATTGGATTAAAATGTCAGAATTCATTAGCAAAATTCCCAAAGCGAGGAAAATTGGATCTGATGAGCGCTGTTTAGACAGAGATGTCACAATGCAAATTCAATAGCAAAAGCGACCAAATGAATGATTCCCATGAATGGTGGCTGCAGTCAACAGATTATTTGTGTATTTTCAAGCATATTTCGAATGAAGTTACTACATATTGAAGAATAAATGTCAAAACTTACTCCTGTTTCATTTCTTCAGGCACCCCTCCAATGAACAGATTGGTGTCCAGGTTGAGGCCGTCAGTCCCACGCGGACTCTCGCCCTCGACGTGAGGCTCGTTGTCCACACTGAGCATGGCGGAACGCCGATTGCGGTTCACCACCAGTTGATGCCAGCGGCCCTGAGTGATTTCAATGTTGCTGATCACAATGCCCGTGCCTGAACCTGTGTTGAATCTGACAAAGACGCAGCGTGTTAAACGGTCTGCTACTTTTTCCAAAACGAAGTACGACGACACAATTTCACAATTAATTTAAGTTGAGAACATAGCAGAAAGTAACAATTATATGTTTTTGATATTTACTGTTAAGTCACAGTTGGATCAAATAAATAGTCAATGGTAAAATTTTGCTGCTCTCCACTGATAAGCATGCATATATTTTGTGATGTTTTTTTACTATAGCTGCAAAAATAAAAAAACAAACAAAACAAACAAATAAATAAAACATTAAAAAACATGTCCCTCTATATCTAGACAAAAAACTTTCTGGAGAAATTGCATGTGAAGGCTTAAATGCTGAATGAAAATATATCGAAAGGTAGAATGAGGACATCGGCACATGCAAAGTACATCAATGAGGACCTGCAAGATCCCCCCCCCCCCACCACCCCCCCAATAAACACAGTTGAAATTTGGTGCAGGCGGCATGGGTTCATTTCCCACGAAGCGGTGATGTGAATGTGAGTGTGCTAGGCTGTTTGTGTCTACGTGTGCCCTGTAGCTGCCTGGGGAGCAATCCGGGGTACAGTGCACCTTGAGCCGGAAGTCACCTGGGATGGGCTTCGGGTTCCCGCGAGGCCCAACAGCAATAACCAGTAGAAAAAATTGGATGGATGGATAGAAGCGACAGTTTTATTCAAAACATTTTCAACTTTTGTGTGTTTGTGTGACAGTGACAGAGAGCCCAACATGAGCTGGAGATGGTGTACCGGATAATTCTAACAAATATATGCTCTTTTGGGTTTTTTGGAATTCACCATTTCCCCACTACGTACGACAACGGCACTTTTATTGTTCAGCCATCCACTCATATTAAAATGCACGGGGAAATCTACAGTCGAAGATGTCTGGTGGGACATATTGCGTTTGTCGACAACTGACGCATTCCTAGTTTAAATACGATCCTCCTGATATTACTTGTCTGACATTATTACTAGCCTGATAGAGAGGAGCTCCTTATCAAAGGGTACTTCATGATGCAAATGTCACCATTGATTTTTTTTCGCTCCATTAGCAAATCTTCCCCAATTATTACCTCCATCGTTTGAATTAAGACATATGGCCGAACTCCATATTGGATTAAAATGTCAGAATTCATTAGCAAAATTCCCAAAGCGAGGAAAATTGGATCTGATGAGCGCTGTTTAGACAGAGATGTCACAATGCAAATTCAATAGCAAAAGCGACCAAATGAATGATTCCCATGAATGGTGGCTGCAGTCAACAGATTATTTGTGTATTTTCAAGCATATTTCGAATGAAGTTACTACATATTGAAGAATAAATGTCAAAACTTACTCCTGTTTCATTTCTTCAGGCACCCCTCCAATGAACAGATTGGTGTCCAGGTTGAGGCCGTCAGTCCCACGCGGACTCTCGCCCTCGACGTGAGGCTCGTTGTCCACACTGAGCATGGCGGAACGCCGATTGCGGTTCACCACCAGTTGATGCCAGCGGCCCTGAGTGATTTCAATGTTGCTGATCACAATGCCCGTGCCTGAACCTGTGTTGAATCTGACAAAGACGCAGCGTGTTAAACGGTCTGCTACTTTTTCCAAAACGAAGTACGACGACACAATTTCACAATTAATTTAAGTTGAGAACATAGCAGAAAGTAACAATTATATGTTTTTGATATTTACTGTTAAGTCACAGTTGGATCAAATAAATAGTCAATGGTAAAATTTTGCTGCTCTCCACTGATAAGCATGCATATATTTTGTGATGTTTTTTTACTATAGCTGCAAAAATAAAAAAACAAACAAAACAAACAAATAAATAAAACATTAAAAAACATGTCCCTCTATATCTAGACAAAAAACTTTCTGGAGAAATTGCATGTGAAGGCTTAAATGCTGAATGAAAATATATCGAAAGGTAGAATGAGGACATCGGCACATGCAAAGTACATCAATGAGGACCTGCAAGATCCCCCCCCCCCCCACACACACTAATGTAAATGTGTGTAATGTAATGAGGCGATGACTCACTTATACATTTTTTTTTTAAACAACCTTTCATCTAATGAGGTTTTGGAAGGAAAGAAAAGGACACAGCACAGAAAGAGTCATGCATGCACACACACACACACACACACACACATTAAGCAACGCAGAAGCAATTATTTGCCACAAATAATTTGTTCATGTGCCCATGACTTGGATTTATAGAGCTGTGAGTGGTGATCTCACTGCGAGACTTCTGGAATTGAGCTCGTTTCTAAATTTACAAGTGACTAATCTCATCTTGATTACTTCGCTGTTGATTGCACTCGGAATTGGGTGTGGAAAGAAAGAAGGGATTTTAGGAGGCAGCAGAAGGATTTACATGTAATTAAAAAAATATATACAGTATTGTAGTGGTAACTTTTAACCTCGTAGGCAAGCTATATCAAAATGGTGCCTTGAAAAAGGTTTGTAGTTTTGAGTAACACTGTTGGAAAGGTATACATTGAAAGGGCCAAAATCTCGTTTTTATCCATCTCAGGGGGTTGCCATTTTGCCACTTGCTATCTGGCTGAAAATGACATCACAGTTGCTCAGTCGCGAATAATCATGGCTCGCTTGTTTTCTCAATGTGGTCATGAAACATTCGCAATTTGAGAAATGATCGGTCATTACGTGAGCCCTGAGTCTGATGTATGATGTATGATGTCGTTTTCAGATGGCAACGAGTGGCAAAATGGTTACCCCCTCAAGAGGGATTAAAAGTGATTTTGTGGATTAATTCATGTTCTACAAAAACAATACAAATCAGAAAATACATGTTGAGACTAGTCAGGCTGCAGACAACATATTCTTGCAACAAAAATTGTTGACTTGACTTCCCCTACAAAGATAGTTTCCACACTATATAATACTGACCGTTTCTGATATTTTGGAAACATCTCTCAAAAACGCAGTTCAGTTCTACATCACTGCAAACTTTGCAATATTATGATTGACATATCTAGTGGAAGTTTTGATACACCTCGTGTATTTGATCATTTGATTTCCAGGCAATTCCACTGAATTGTGTGGTCCTGCATTTATGAATCATAATGAGACCTCCCGCATATACAGTACGCATGCATTGTGATTATGTTTATCTCACCAAACATGATTATGAAAAGCTTTGCTTCAACAGCTTCAACCTGCAAATCTGCCAATAACCTGCTTTGTCAATATTTAGTTGCTCGTGGTGGGGGGCCTTGACTCCATCAATGACTTGTATTTGTTTTTATTCTCAGTTTTAGTGAAAGCCAAAGCGATTGCGAGGACCCATGTTCCTTCGCAGGGATTCGTAAGCCTTTTGAATTTGGAGCACTGTCTTCAACAGTAGTGCTTCTTTTTCTTTACTTGAACATGAAAGAATTCTGCCCATAGGTAACAATTGAAACTGAAGTAATCCGTTCCACGATATCAGGTTAAAGGAGACATTATGCAGTTTTTCACGATTATAAAAAAATCCTTGGTGCTTTGTCATGTATGGGACATGGTTTTGTCAAAATACCACAAGGATAAGGAATTACGGACATATTTTAGTGCACATTTCTAACCGTATCAAACACACATACACACACACTCAGACATATACTATGAGTAAACAATTTCTCTTCACAACGGTGACAAAATGGTTTCACAAATGGTTTCCTCCATTTTCTGCTCTGTCAAAGTATGATCTATAAACATATAACATGAATCATTAAAAATTGTCAGCATATTACAGATCAGTCCTGTTTTGTTTCTGAATGTGGAAATCTGCTTAGCACAGGGGTGGATCTATTCTTGTGCCTCAAAACCCGAAAACACCTCAACTACTTCCTGATAAACTTTTGTTTTTCAAACAAACTGAAAAATCTAAACAATCTAGAAGAACTCGATGCAATGTTTTTAACGTGTTTAATTAATTAAAGTCGAAGAGTATCAAAATGAGGGCCACTGTGACACTCTTCCACTTGGAATTCATTCATTGCTTGCAGCCCTCAGGGGGAACACTTTGTATTTGAAAATTTCAGTCGAAATCAATAATGTATGACTTCAGGGATACTGACGAGCCATTGTTCACTACGCGATTGGTTACCTGAGTTCCACTTTGCCATTCACCACAGCCAGAGAGATGAAATCCTTCTTGTTCTCTTGGCCGTTGTAGAGCAGGATGCCTGTCATCTCGGATGCTCTGAACTGCATGGCAATGCGGACGGTGTGGTATGCGCTCATGGTTTGGAAGGCCAAGTAAGAGTGGCCGCCGAATGACGGGATAAAGTACTTG
Source organism: Hippocampus comes (assembly GCF_001891065.2). NCBI lineage: Eukaryota > Metazoa > Chordata > Actinopteri > Syngnathiformes > Syngnathidae > Hippocampus > Hippocampus comes. Next base: position 3,703,141 of record NW_017805010.1, read on the forward strand.
ATCACTGCAGGGGGACAAAGTCAATACGTGATTCACGTTGTTTCCGGTGTAACAGGTGCATCGTCGGGGGAGAGCGACGTCAGGGCTTGATGACAGCTCATCAGTTTATTTTTGGGGAAAGGTGATTGTTCTGGTTTATCATAGTGGGGATGATGACAAGAGGAAGGAGCAGCTGAGCCTTTCATTTACACATTTAGACACAAGCATGGGAATCTTTTGTTTTTTCTGACTCTTGACAATTATGATTATCCTCATCATCCATTTTTCTCCCTGGGCTCCTTTTCTCTCCATCAGGCTGTCTGACTCTCTGTGTGTGTGCAGGGAGTTGATGAGCTCGTTCTCGTGAATTGATTGATCAGATGAATGCGTGTGTGTGTGTGTGTGTGTGTGTGTGTGTGTGTGTGTGTGTGTGACTTCATTTCGATGTGTGAAATCAGACTTTCCTCAGAGGCACTTCCCCATCTAAGATATTAGTTTAAAATATTTGATGAAGCTGACCCACTAAATGGACAGACGCTTTGGGATTTGGGACATTACACTGACAGATGCTGGAAATTGAACCAACAATGGAGTTGACCATCTGTCTTGTAGTTCATCTGAAAGGTCTTTGAAAGGCCAGTTGGTCTTTTTTTTTGAAAATGGTCAAAGTAGACTAAAAATCTCCAACAAGTTGAAGAAAACGTATAACATTTTAATGGAAAAAAAAAACCCTCACCTTTTTCACACACAGAGCCTCCTCTCCCTGCAGGGCACTTGCAACTGAAGTCATCACCCTCCTCCTCACAGGTTCCCCCGTGGAGGCAAGGGTGGGAATCGCAGGGTCTCTGGTGCTTGTGCAGTCTTTCGCGGACGTGGGCGACGGTGGTGGTTCGCGGCATTGCCGTCGTAGTGATGATCGGTTGTGCTGTGGTGGTCATTGGGATCGGGGTGCTGACGGGTGCTGATGCGGTGGTGGTCCGTCTGCCAGTGCTGGGCCTGCGGGTCGTGCCCGGGGGCCGACGGGTGATGTAGGGGGAGGTTACCAAACGTCTGAAGGTGGTGGTGGTGGTGGGAGCATGAGTGGTGACGAACGTGGTGGTGGTAGTATAGAAGGGGATGGAGGATACGCCTGTCAATGTAAAGGAGGAGAACTTTTAATGCATGGCCGTCGTCAACCGCAAAGTATCCCACTAAGCACCCATACATCCAACACTGATGGTTAAAACTGTTGAAAATCATGTTTGTGAATGACCTACAGTCATATAAAGTTATCAGTAAGCGATGTGGAAACAATTTCTAAATCCACTATTCATTAACTCCTATACACTCGATCAATTACCATAGTTGTTGAAGCGAATATTTTCATCCAGCGGCTTCTTCACCGCGATGCTCGTTCCCTTGGAGACTTTCAGCTGTTTAAGGAGAGCTCCCTCGATGTCCTCCACTGTGTATCTTGTGTCTATAATAAACAACAGGCACATCCACTCAGGGCAAGACCTCGAACGATCACTTACAGAATAAACACACAGGACTTGTGCTTCTTTAGCGTGGCAGTGGATATACCAGAGAAACCCTGCCTGTGACACCAGGAGGCTCTCTGGGGACCACTTGTCCTCCACCTGCATGTCGGCCTGCTTTTTTTTTTCCCCCTCATGTTCCAGATGAATTGGTCTCATAATGTTTGACACAGATGTTAGCTTTAGTGGCCTCGGAGGACAGCCGCTTTAATGATGCCCGTTAGCCCGTATGACGGGGATAAAGGAAGCTAAATGCAGTTCGTAAAAAAATATATATTTAATAATTAAAAAAAAAAAAAGAAATAAAATAAGTGAAGGACAGTTTATGGCGGGGGAGAATGGACTTTTGTCAACTGCAACGGGAGGTTTTAGTTGGACATTTCTGTCACACTTTGAAGAAATTCCAAGCAAAAGTGACATGATAGAACAATTTGGTAGAGTTAACCATTTGTAAGAAAAAAAATGTCTTCTGGATTTCATCAATTTTGCTAACTGGCATCAAACAGTGCTGAGAAATGTGCAATGAATTCAAACCGAAGTCGTATGCTGCCATGACAGGCTGCCATTGAAATTACAACTAGAAGGTGAAAGAGAAAGACAACAGGGTTTCATGTTGTAGCATTGTATGCAACATACAGGTGGAAGGCAGAGGTTTTGATGGCGAATAATTTCACAGTCTTACAACACTTCACACTTATTGTGTCTTTTCAGGTGCGTTGTCATCTCACCTGGTTTGAAATTAGCCTCCACAAAGGCCAGGATGGAGTTGCTGGGTGCCAGGTTACGGACACGAATGCTCATGAAGTCTCTGCGTACCTCCGATTTCCTGAAGAGGTCATTGAGCTGAATAAAAGAAGGGGGCGATTGAGAGCGTTAGAGAGTGAAAAGGGACATGGGGAAAGGAAAAAAAGGATCTTAAATGAGGCTGGCGACGAGTGCAAACCTATCACGAAGCTAATTTCATTTCTCAACAGCTGTACCCGATCTGCTTGCTAGAAAATGTGTGTGTGTGTGTGTGTGTGTGTGTTTGTGTGTGATTTAAAAAAAAAAAAGAAAAAAAGAAAAACTGACATTTTAGCTCAACCCGTGACAGGGGTTAAAGCTTGAAGATAAATGTCGTGCTCTTGATTAGTTTTGCCTCAATATGTGGAAGCCAAATTCAAAGACGGTTCAAAGCTCCAAGTTTATTTAAGGCCACTACACTTTCAGCTCTGAAAGCTGTTTCTGGTCCGCCGAAAAAGGAATCCAGGACAGCGTTTATTCCTGAAATGGGAGCTTCAAAAATGTTATGTTACGAAAAAAAAAAAAAGCACGCCATTTTAAGTGTTCCTTCCCTTTTGCAGTGGATTCATCACATCCAATCTCCTAAATACACACCGTGTCATTATTTAAGCTGCCAGAGGGCCTGTTAACCCACTTCCAGTAGCTCCCATACCCCTCCCCACACATGCATAGCGGTGATTTGACTGAGGCATATTATGTCCCATTTACTGATGCTTTCATAGAAATCTCACACTTTCTTGACTTGATTTCTCAGCTGATTGAAAACCGCCAAAAGGAGAATGTCACCGACACTGCAGAATAGGTTTATACTGTGTGACTAGCAGGACGCTGTCCATTTTTCTGCAGGATTCTCTGTGGAAAGGGTTTCTTTCAGTACCTATGGACTGAATGTTGCATTAAAGCCAATCAAGTATCGACAAAACCTTCAAAAAGCAGCGATGCAACACAAACGGCACCAAAACATACTGTATGTAAACAGAAATTCCACATCCGCATCCTCACTTATCAAATCACGAATGATTGACGTGATGTCTTAAAAGAAGTTAAAAAAATAACGTTGTTTTAGCATATCCAAAATGTATTGTTTTGTTTATTTGTGAAATCTTCAAATAGCTCCATGGAACATGGCGCAAGGACACAAAAATACTACTCGGTGGATGTCTGTCCTTGGCTTAGAATTCTTGTAGCAGAAACTGAAGCTTGACTTTTCCCCACTTCAGTTTTCAACAGAGGACCTTGGATGTGTGCGGTATGTAAATGATGGCGGGTGGCAGCAGAGACAAACAAGCGGAGTTTTAACAGTGGCACACACGTGCGCACGCAGACACTTTGAGGTAACATAGATTAGGTCCCACTGGACCCTTGTGACACTGATCCAGCAGTTGGTAGATGTGACTACACACCGACGTGCATTTACACACAAGCAAGGCCTCATTTCATCAGGGAAGTGAGGCTCGACTACAAAAACGTTGATTTCAAGGGCCGATAATGACAGAGACAACAAACTGGACAGGCAGCTTGATTACGTCTCTCAGGACCTCGTGGCAAACTGGAACGGCTATTTGAAACACAGTTCTTTTACGGGACTTTTCAAATAACTTTGCGACTCGTGTTCACATACTTTTTGCTGCTCCGGTTTTGGAAGCAATTGAATTTGTCAGTTGTTTGTTTTAGATTTTCCCAGTTCAATCTTGCCACCATCTCGACGAGAGCTGCGCGTGTTTTTTTTAAGAAGGCGCAGAAGGCATTTGCCTTGGTACTCAGGATGCCGATACTTCAATAACTTGCGTGCAATGTAATGAATTAAAAGTGTTGGGTTGAACGAAACGAGCATAGCCATTGCTCAACACTCCTGGGAATCTCCTTTGTACCAAGCCGTCTTAAACGACCCACAAAACAATGAACAATTTAACAAGGGTCTTACTACAAACAATACTTACTTGTACTATTTATTTTTGTGAGTGGATTATTAATTAATTGTGCTAAAAATAAATACATTTAAAACAGAAACTCAGCTGGGATAGGCTTTACCTGCGACCCAGAGAATGGATGGATGGATGACTGCTGGACTCCTCATGGATTAATTCTAAAGATCTTAATTTTTAATTGACAGTGATCGAAATAATGATTCCAAAGTGGAAAATGATATTTTCTTAATTATAAAAAAATTAGCTTCTATTGACCTTTTTTTTTGTTTTTCCCCGAAGATCAAACCAATAATTTGAATCGGAGTTAACACAAAACATGACATTTCCTGCCTGGAATTAATGAAGTAGACTGTTTATCCATCTATTAATACATTAATTGTATCTCTTTTGCCAACAATAAATGTGCTTAATTTTGTGTAAAACAAAAAAAAAAAGTCTAGAACTGATGTCTAAAAAATTAAAAACAGCAAGACTCAATTTTTCCTCATTGCCGTCGTGACATGCCTTGAAAAATGACACCAAAGCAAATGGTGTCATTTTCCCACACAAAACTTTTGAAATCAGACCATACTTCCTTGTTTGATGTTCGTGTTTGTGAAAATAACACACCACCACTACAAACTCATTTTCTTGGTGATTTTCTGAAAAATTATTTGTCAATATGCCTTTGATCAAACTTCAAATATCAACCAGGCAACCATGTCAGAATAATGTGATATGAATTCACACTCCACTCGGGCAGCCAGCAAACATGTTCTATTCCGCTCTCCATCATCCCAGTGCACCTGAGTACCATTTAGCAACCACAGCAGTGTCAACACCTGCAATGAAACCAGCCTGAGTGGACCTGAAGGAGCTGGAGGAAAACGATGAGTCCGGCCGGCTCTAAGTGGAGATTTGTCAAATGATGCTTGAAAACGATGACTTAGGCTCTCTCCAAATCAGAAGTTCTCTGCAGGAAAACTTTGAAGCGAGTGGGCACAGTGGCAAAATGGAGGGAAGCTGTTCACATGGCAGCATTTTTCAACGTCAATTTAGGCAGGAAATGTTCTCGAGATGCTTTAAAGCACCATTTCATTTTTTTTTTTTTTTTTACCACTTGAATCAGCAGCTGAACAAGCTCCAAACACAACTTCAGATGATGATATCAAGTTTTATGGCGGTGAAACCATTTGCAAACAATTTTCACTTTCATCAGCACATTGGCAATTTTGAGAATACTTGATGCCCTCCACTATACACCATATCCTTAGAATTGTTTGCTTTGTGTCCCTGTACAAAAACAGTTTGGTGTGCATGTGTGATGTTTTATGCTGAGAAGTTTATCAAGTAAACGTTATCTCACACACACACACACACACACACACACACACACACACACACACACACACACACACACACACACACACACACACACACACACACACACACACACATTCGGGATGTAACAATAACGACGATATCGCAATATTAAAATCGCCACGATATCGTTGTCATCATGTCATGATATTAAAAGCCCCACATCTGTTAAACAGGCCAGATATTTCCATTTCTGGTTAGTTTGTTGGTCGTTTAGTTTGAATTAGGCACGTTTTGGCCACCTACGTTTTTCAGACCAATGCTAATCACCGGATGAAGGGGAACTTTTGAGTTCACAAATGGATTCAATTTCCTAACGTGTGCGTGTATTACCAAGTAAGTACCTTAATATTCAGTGTTGTTGGTGTTATCAGCCGTAGACAGATGTGTCAACTACAAAGTGGGATCGACGAAAAAAATAAACATTTTATTATCACTCTAAAATTCTAAACTGAGTAGGATTTCAAGACTTGACTAAGAACTCTTGAACCAAGTGAACCAAATGACTTTACTTGATGGCGGCTATATGACCTACTCCCATCTCTACCTTTCACACTTCCAAAACTTGTACTACTGAATATTCCTAGTTAGCTGGCTTACGCTAACAACCGTACAGCCATGTACCGACTATATTACGTTGCATGCTAAAATGCTAGCTGCTCAAGTGCGGTCGCGCAATGGCTTTGTAGCCAGCATATACTATAGCATGTAAGCTAGTGACGCTCAGCACTTACGGCACTCTCGATGCTGCGGGCCGTCTCTCCGAAAAGCTCAGATTTTGGGTCCTCCATCTCGGGGGTGTATACTATTTCTTGTCCCTCCACCTGGTCCAAGTGCAGAAAACCACTGAACTTCATGGTGGCTAGAGGGAGAGAAGATGATATACTGTAACATAACAACTTATCTTGAGCACACTTCCCGCTACCTTCACACACCGTTCATTTTCAGCTCGTGCCAGTTGTGGGTTAGTGATGGATTGTGCGTTGGTGTGTGTCTGACAAAGGCGAGTTAGTGTGTGTGCTGTTGGTTGGGTATTTCCATAAGACTGGAAGTAAAAGTGGGAGAGGGACATATCTGGTGGTGAATGGCGTGGATGTGGTGGACAGTGAAATGTGAGAGGGAGGCAAGAAGGTGGAAATTTAAGCCATTTTGTTTTCTTTTACCAGACAGCGATTCATCCCAAAAATTGGCTGAGGCATGGAGGGCTAGGTAAAAAGACAGCATGTTATACAGACATACACAACACATGAGAGGAAAAGACAACGCGCACTGGCACTAACATCCTTCACAGTCGGGATCAACATTGAGGACAATGCCTTCATTGTGAAAAAGTTGTGATGGTAAATTATTTTTAATCACACTACATTCTGAAATGAATACTATGTTGAAAGGCCTTTTGCTTTAAAGGGGCCACATCATGCTAGTACAACTGTTTGTGAGCTTTAAACCACGTTAAAATGCTAATTCCTAACCAAACACACCCCTAAAGTGGTGTTTTCCTTCCTTCAACCTTCTCTGAGCATTCCTACCCATTCCTCCTCTCTCTAAAGCACAGATGTCAAAGTCAAGGCCTGGGGGCCAGATCTGGCCCGCCACATCATTTTATGTGGCCCGCGAAAGCAAATCAAGCAAGTCAAGTTCCATGATGCTTGCTGAAGTCTGAACCAAAATTTGAAATTGTCATATGCAATCCACAATAACAGTCATTATTCTTGACTTCTGATTTTAAAACTAGTTATTCATCAATTTGTTGTGCGCTGTATGTGTAATATATGTAATATATTGGAATATGTGTACATTTCCCCAGTGTGGGACAAATAAAGGATATCTTATATGTAGAGGGGATTAAACATTGATATGGTTTCCCAAAATTCATCACGGCCCTCCAAGGCAAACCGTAACTACAATGTGGCCCGCAACAAAAATGAGTTTGACACCCCTGCTCTTAAGCCACCGTCCCACTGAGTACCGAACATTTACGACCTTTAAATCCATTCTGGTCCTGACTTGGGTACATGTTTGGTGTGCTCGTTTCATGTACTAAAATAATTGTGATGCACGAAAGACAAAACCTCAGCGTTTCACAATATCAGTTATCGTGTTCAAGTGCTACTCGCAAAAAGGCCCCCCTCGGCATAGGAAACGATTCGCTGAATGCATCTTTGGAGGTTCCATCGCACACCATCACTCAGTTCTCTGCGCAGTTTTACTCCCGAGTCGAGGGCCCCTAAGTGAGCGAGGACGTGTGAGATTCTGCGCTTCCACGGTGCTCGTAATCAACAGAACAAATTGGCCAAATCAATCATGGTTGCCCCTGTCTGAGCTTTGGCAATGGGGGGAAATGGGAGGAGCACTTGCATGATTATCGTGAAAGATAGTCTTAATTGTCTCTTAAGAGCAGCAGGGCTGTGACTGATGCGGCCTGGCTGAAAGTGCACCAAAAAAAAAAAAAAAAAAAGATGGTCGACGCCACACCCTTCCTTCTGCAGTACTTTTACAGGTGGTGACTCAGTGACTCACATCTAATGGTGTCCATAAAACAGAAGCAAAATGAACAAAGTTTGGCCGGTAAACTGAGCAGGGAGGAAAAAGCGCACCGGTTGAGAGAATTTAAATGTGCGAGGAAGACAAACATCCGAGAGGGTGATGTACCAGGCTGTTACTGTGACGAAGAATGGAAGTAAAAGAGGAGGGACAGAGCTGTTGGAACATCAGCTTCTACTGAACTGTGAAGCATAAACGTCCAGCAACGTATGGAAGAGTTGAAGAGAGGCTGGAACTTAGCGCACCATTAATGCTCCCACAAGCAATTGCTGGCCGTTATCTTGGATGTCACATTGCTGCTGGTGTCTTGTTCAAATGTAACCCGCTGAGATCGATGACGTTTGAGGGAAACCAATAAAGGTATTCCCACACATTAGACTGGCTTTTCGTTAATTAGATATAACAATTGTCTTCTTCACAGTTGGATGTGGCAATAGAGTGGTGCAATTAGAAAAGTAGGTTGGATTCAAACCACAGGTCTGACGAGCACCTGTGATAGAGCGCCTCGTGACCATCCAGCATCATGAAGTACTTTAACCCTTTCAGGGACAGCGGTTACCACAGTCGACAGCTTATCATGTTATCAGGTTACAAGGTGCATGAAAGGGTTAATGCAGACCATTTCAATGTCAGGGAGCTCTGGCTAGTTTAGACATTTGGAAGAGCAATGAGACATTTCAAACTGAATTTACCTTTTGATCCCAATATTTGAGCCGGCACACTGGGCTTCTCAATCACAAATGTATCAAGCGTAACATTCAACCACAAAAACAAACTGCTCACGACGCGAGACCAATTCTTGACAAGAATGTGACTTCTTACTCAAGAAATGAAAATTTGATTTAGCACTCTGTCGTTTTAAATTTTGAATAGAAATGGTTGGTGGTTTCATATACAGTATTCATTACGAACCGACGCGATATCTAACATCACTGTGTTTATATTTCCTGTTTACCTGAAACCCGCATAAATCATCCGCCCACAATGCAGGAAATAACTGCATCAGTGTCAACACCGAGCAAGGACGACGATGACGTAAACCAGAATATTTTGATAAATTATTCAATTATGAAACCTTGAATATTGCTTATTCGGCCTGGACTGACTCTTTCCCAACTTGAGTTTGGAAGACAGTAAACTTGGCTTACAAACTAAAGTTACTTCACTGTCAGCAATCGTTTTCCTGATTTAATAATCACTGCATCACTAATGTGTTTAACTTTTTTTTTTTTTTTTTTTTAACATATTATATTGAATAGTCTGCGATTTTGCTGGAGGTCTTTTTTTTTATTACCAGCAGTGTTCTTTGTACAATGACAGCGTATCTGATTTGTCATTTTACAGTAAGGTGCAACCGTTTCAGCAGAAAGGAGATTCAGAACATATTTCTATCCATATTAGAAAGTGGCCTGACTCTGATCTGTTTCTTTTGGAGCTGCGATTTTCTGTTTTCGAGTTTGGCTGCTCAGATGGAAAAAAAAAAAAATCTAAATTGTGTCACTTGAGCCACGTAATATAAGTCTAAATCAAACCATAGTTTTAGAGTTGTCGTGGTTATAGTCCACGCAGGGTGTTTGTCAATTTTTTTCTTTTTTTTGGGGGGCGGGGGGTAGTGGATGGAGGTTTTTCTGAATCGATCCACTCATTCATTTTCTTTCCCGCTTGTCCTGTTTAGGGTCACGATAGAAACTGAAGCCTTTCCCAAGCGAACTCCACACTGCACTGGTTGTCAGTTAATCATCGTTAATTGGGTATAGGCAATTGAGTGTAATTGATCCTGTGTCAGCTGATGTAAAATTGATCTGCCCACTGCGTTCCTCTTCTTTTAGTGGCAGGTTACAAACTGTTCACACTGAACTGTTCACACTGATGTGATGCCACTCAAGAAGACCATCAATATTCCGCCTACACACCCCTTGGTTAGAACACGTAGCAAATCATGGTTTTACTGTATTGTGACGAACTGAAGTGAACAGCCACATGTTCTTCCTTAGCGCCCACCTAACATGTCGTGATTTGTTGGTTATGTTCTGACTTCGATGCAATGGGAGGAACGTTTAAACAGAGCCTGCGAACAGCAAAAGAATTGCAAATAGTATCTTGGGGTGGGATCCGGGGCAGAGAATTTTCCTGGTTTGACTTACCGAGGACTATTGGATACCACAGGGGGTAGAGTCACTGCTCAAAATTTGCCAAGTTATATTAACACTGGTGAAACATAGAAAACAGAATTCAACTAAAGGGATGGAGCAGCCACAGAGCCCTTTATCTCTTTAGAAACAAGTCTATCAGAACGCACTGATTGGATTGAAAGCCCCTTCAGTAGCCTATCCACTCTTTTTCCCTGCCGGAGTCCGCAGAGAAATAGAGTGTTACAAAGCAGGATTGACACTGACCCGGTTCATCTGGGGAGAAAAGTGAGATGTAGCACACCAGGGAGATATCGAGTAGTGTCACTGACTAATAAGAAGGGGTGGCGAGCGTGGCTGAGATGAAAACTGAAGAACAAAATGTGAAGGAAGATCAAGATTTACCGCAAATAGAGACAATGGCATTTACTTCAAACCGCAGCGGCCTTAAAATAAATTCACTTGGGGATCAGACCGACCCAGTGGCAAGCTAGTAAATATAGACTTTGCAAGAGGAGTGCAATGGATTGATCATGTTCAGATATTAAAAAAGCAAAACAAAAAAAACAACAACACCATTTTCAAAAGCTTCCACTTAGAAACTTTCTTTGATGACGACACTGCAAAAGGCCATTGTCAGGTCAACGAAGGGCCACGCTGCAATTTTTCAGTTAAAAATGGATCTCTGTTCGACCACTCACACACCATGTAAACGTGTCGGACTAAAATGGATTTCGATTCTCAAACAAGCCCGACAACTACAGCATTTTATTGTCAAAATCATTGGGAGGGTCCTTGTAAGGCAATGAGACTCGGCACATTCTGCCTCTGGTCGGGCCTACAATCCGTTATTTCTTTGAACAGATCAGTTTTGTGAAAGGATCATCTTCTCAGTCATGACAAACTTTGGTCATATTTTCCCCATGTGAGATTTGTTTACTTTCAATCCATCTGTCAAAACTTGAGGGAGTTGATTCATGAAAGCAGAGAAAATACCAGCTGTTCATCTGTTTGTTACTGCAGATGGCAGAATATTAGTTACCTCAAAATAAACATTGGAAATGAACACAAAATCTCTTGAATGCATAAATTATAAAAATGACGGAAAAATAACATAACGTTGAACATGTGAGCAAAGAGATATTTTGCAAGCGATTTCGTCATTGAATCAAAATCCCCATTTTTATAAATCATTTCAAACCGCGTAGAACATGTGAGCAAAGAGATATTTTGCAAGCGATTGTCATTTAATCAAAATCCCCATTTTTATAAATCATTTCAAACCATGCCTAACACTGTTTATTTATGGATTGAGATTGTGATATTTATGTGAAAATTATTAAAAAAAATAATAATAATAAAAAAGGGAAACTTAACCAAAAAAGAGATTTGATAATTGAATGAATGAAAATGAGAGTACACTTACGTGGACAGTTGGTTCCATCTGGGCTGCTGGCTGGAGTCAGACTGTCAGGGCAGCATCCAAATTCGGTGTTGTCACAGGACGACTTGTCATCAGCGACGGTTATTGCCGTGTTTTCCAATGTGGGTCCTGGAGAGCGATTTGGGGTGCAAATATTAGAAACAATACGGCAAACTACAAGCACAACAATAAAGATCTTAGGAAGTTAATACCACTCTGATAGTGCCTATCTATGAGTACTTCTTTATTGTTATTATTATTAATATTACACATTATATTATCGTATTTTTTTGTGATTTAATTTTTCTGTCTTGATTTGAGAATGTTAATTGTGATTTGTAGAATCTGCATTATTTTCATGACTACGTATTTTAAATTCTCAAACAGGAAGCAAAACGTGAAGCGCATTTTGAGCACTGTCAAAAGACCATGCCCACCGTTGATGCTCCGCACTGGAGCAAAAACAGCAGTTGTGTATTTTAGAATCTCATAATGATATGAATAATATTACATATACAATAGCACAATGAATACCCAAGAGTCGACGAATCTAACATAATAATAGAGTACAAGAAAGGATAATGACAGCGGGTAATAATAAAGGGCAGATACGCTTGCATCATATTCCTGTAAATTGCATACCGGTACATTGTCTGATTGCCCGTTCCTGACAATTCACGCTGTCCTTTCTCACCTTTTATGTCAGTTGGGAAGTTTTATGATGAGCCTGGTCAACTATTTGTTGACAAATTGGAATTGGAGAAAGCCCAAACTGACAGTAAGTTAGTATTCTATCATATTCGCAGCATATCTGTTTAAAAAAAAGGCGAATGGGGTTTCCACATAAAGAGATCTGACTGACAGCCGGCGTCAATGCTGTCCCTCCCCCTTTCATGAGAAGGAAATATATGCATGTATGCTTCCTGTATATGCGGCCGTAAAACATAAAAAGTGTGTGGTCCCGCTCCCTGACCAACTGTGTAATACACTGCACAAGCAGTGAACCTCCATCTTCACTAATGACGGTGTCGGCGGCAGGGGCGTCTCGGCCGAAGCCGCGCAGTTTATGGCCGCTCGGCGATCAGAAATAATCATGGAGGCAAACAGCTAATGGCTAAACAAGTCGTAAAGACGTCAAAATATGGGAGGGGGCTGGGAGGGGGGGGGACACATTCTGCTCAAGGACTCGCGGTCAAAGGAAGGAGGGAGGAGAAAGATGAAGGGCTTATAGAGCATGTGTTGGAGTGTGCTCTGTAGATTTATGGGTGCTGGGCCGAAGAGGAGAGGATGGCTACGGGGAATATGAAGTGGCAAGGAGACTGCATCGCAACTCCACGGGGAGCCGTAAGAATAACTGTCACATAAACATGCGCTAACACACGGACAGATTTTATGTGTGGATTTCAATTGAGCGCCATTACACATGCACGAGGTCTGCGCACACCCCACCACCTGCTTGATTTACATACTCTATTGCAACGGTACACTAACGATTTGTTACAGTAATACGAAAGAATGATTCAGTAATTCAACAATTCATGAGTTTTGTAAATAAAAAGTTGGTTTCTAGGTTACCTCCACGCTACCATTAGTGGAACTTCCATCCATGCATTAATTTTTTATTCCGCTTGAGCTCTTTCTATTCCCGTTCTGCACATGGGCTGGAAGCTATTCCAGTCGACTTTGGGTGAGAGGCGCAGGGCACATTCAGACAACAACTCACAGTCAAAATCACACCAATGGACAATTTCGAGTTTTCAATTAACCTCACATGCATTTTTTTTTTTGCAATGTGGTACGAAGGCCTCAGCTCGAGATTTGAACCTCCCAATTCCGCTAACATTTTGGATTGCTTTGGATATGTGCATCGTTGTGGAATCCCATCATGCTACATTCTAAAAAAAAAAAGGCTATTTGATCTGGTACAGCACTTCAATAGATGCACATAAAGCTTAGGGAGAAAAAAAAAACACTCGGGCATGGTTGGATACACTTTCATTCAGACAGAGAGGCACAAGACAGCAGGTCTGCTTGGTAAACACACTACATGCTCCTTGCGTCACCGAGCATTGGTCAGCATCTGACAGGAGGATAAATCTAAGACGCTTGGGAGAGCGAGGAGGCGAGGAAGAGGATGAAGAAGACCACATCGGGGGGGTCACGCTGTTCCAACCATCCTCTACGTTTGTTGCAAGTTGACAACTGAGGCGGAGGAAAGGAGGGAAAACTAGACAGGATCTGATGGAAAGGAGCCCGTCATCCCCAGGCAGCAGGGCGTATCGGGAAAGATTTGGGATGACTCGTCATGTGACTGTGACTGATTGAAGGCAGCCGACACGCACACGCTCTCACCTCAAACCGCCCAGTCATATCATCCTCTCAATTCAGGTTCCTAAGAGACCCGGA
>NW_017805010.1:3725112-3820112 GCF_001891065.2 Hippocampus comes
AATAAAAAAGGGAAACTTAACCAAAAAAGAGATTTGATAATTGAATGAATGAAAATGAGAGTACACTTACGTGGACAGTTGGTTCCATCTGGGCTGCTGGCTGGAGTCAGACTGTCAGGGCAGCATCCAAATTCGGTGTTGTCACAGGACGACTTGTCATCAGCGACGGTTATTGCCGTGTTTTCCAATGTGGGTCCTGGAGAGCGATTTGGGGTGCAAATATTAGAAACAATACGGCAAACTACAAGCACAACAATAAAGATCTTAGGAAGTTAATACCACTCTGATAGTGCCTATCTATGAGTACTTCTTTGTTGTTATTATTACACATTATATTATCGTATTTTTTTGTGATTTAATTTCTCTTTCTTGATTTGAGAATGTTAATTGTGATTAGTAGAATTTGCATTATTTTCATGACTACGTATTTTAAATTCACAAACAGGAAGCAAAACGTGAAGCACATTATGAGCACTGTCAAAAAGTGTTGATGCTCCGCACTGGAGCAAAAACAGCAGTTGTTTCTGTCTTGATTTGAGAATGTTAATTGTGATTTGTAGAATCTGCATTATTTTCATGACTACGTATTTTAAATTCTCAAACAGGAAGCAAAACGTGAAGCGCATTTTGAGCACTGTCAAAAGACCATGCCCACCGTTGATGCTCCGCACTGGAGCAAAAACAGCAGTTGTGTATTTTAGAATCTCATAATGATATGAATAATATTACATATACAATAGCACAATGAATACCCAAGAGTCGACGAATCTAACATAATAATAGAGTACAAGAAAGGATAATGACAGCGGGTAATAATAAAGGGCAGATACGCTTGCATCATATTCCTGTAAATTGCATACCGGTACATTGTCTGATTGCCCGTTCCTGACAATTCACGCTGTCCTTTCTCACCTTTTATGTCAGTTGGGAAGTTTTATGATGAGCCTGGTCAACTATTTGTTGACAAATTGGAATTGGAGAAAGCCCAAACTGACAGTAAGTTAGTATTCTATCATATTCGCAGCATATCTGTTTAAAAAAAAGGCGAATGGGGTTTCCACATAAAGAGATCTGACTGACAGCCGGCGTCAATGCTGTCCCTCCCCCTTTCATGAGAAGGAAATATATGCATGTATGCTTCCTGTATATGCGGCCGTAAAACATAAAAAGTGTGTGGTCCCGCTCCCTGACCAACTGTGTAATACACTGCACAAGCAGTGAACCTCCATCTTCACTAATGACGGTGTCGGCGGCAGGGGCGTCTCGGCCGAAGCCGCGCAGTTTATGGCCGCTCGGCGATCAGAAATAATCATGGAGGCAAACAGCTAATGGCTAAACAAGTCGTAAAGACGTCAAAATATGGGAGGGGGCTGGGAGGGGGGGGGACACATTCTGCTCAAGGACTCGCGGTCAAAGGAAGGAGGGAGGAGAAAGATGAAGGGCTTATAGAGCATGTGTTGGAGTGTGCTCTGTAGATTTATGGGTGCTGGGCCGAAGAGGAGAGGATGGCTACGGGGAATATGAAGTGGCAAGGAGACTGCATCGCAACTCCACGGGGAGCCGTAAGAATAACTGTCACATAAACATGCGCTAACACACGGACAGATTTTATGTGTGGATTTCAATTGAGCGCCATTACACATGCACGAGGTCTGCGCACACCCCACCACCTGCTTGATTTACATACTCTATTGCAACGGTACACTAACGATTTGTTACAGTAATACGAAAGAATGATTCAGTAATTCAACAATTCATGAGTTTTGTAAATAAAAAGTTGGTTTCTAGGTTACCTCCACGCTACCATTAGTGGAACTTCCATCCATGCATTAATTTTTTATTCCGCTTGAGCTCTTTCTATTCCCGTTCTGCACATGGGCTGGAAGCTATTCCAGTCGACTTTGGGTGAGAGGCGCAGGGCACATTCAGACAACAACTCACAGTCAAAATCACACCAATGGACAATTTCGAGTTTTCAATTAACCTCACATGCATTTTTTTTTTTTGCAATGTGGTACGAAGGCCTCAGCTCGAGATTTGAACCTCCCAATTCCGCTAACATTTTGGATTGCTTTGGATATGTGCATCGTTGTGGAATCCCATCATGCTACATTCTAAAAAAAAAAAGGCTATTTGATCTGGTACAGCACTTCAATAGATGCACATAAAGCTTAGGGAGAAAAAAAAAACACTCGGGCATGGTTGGATACACTTTCATTCAGACAGAGAGGCACAAGACAGCAGGTCTGCTTGGTAAACACACTACATGCTCCTTGCGTCACCGAGCATTGGTCAGCATCTGACAGGAGGATAAATCTAAGACGCTTGGGAGAGCGAGGAGGCGAGGAAGAGGATGAAGAAGACCACATCGGGGGGGTCACGCTGTTCCAACCATCCTCTACGTTTGTTGCAAGTTGACAACTGAGGCGGAGGAAAGGAGGGAAAACTAGACAGGATCTGATGGAAAGGAGCCCGTCATCCCCAGGCAGCAGGGCGTATCGGGAAAGATTTGGGATGACTCGTCATGTGACTGTGACTGATTGAAGGCAGCCGACACGCACACGCTCTCACCTCAAACCGCCCAGTCATATCATCCTCTCAATTCAGGTTCCTAAGAGACCCGGATACGGGCCAGCGGTTTCATCTGGAGAGCTCAAACTTTATTCTTCTGCTATTTGACTGTCGGAAGAATGACAGCATGGACGGTGGGCAGTGACAGTGAACCATGCAGATTGCTGTCTGACTCAAATTGAGATATCATGAAAAGAAGAAATCTCAGCATGTAAGCAGCAAGGCTGCAAAGCAATATTGAACGCCTGTCACCTTTAATCCTTCAGGCTGGACCTCATTAAAGCCGGGCATGATTTTGAAAACGACATTGCCACATGGGCTCGGAAGCAATTGGGAAAACCCCTGCCAGTTAATACAGTTCAACAATTGCAAGTTAAAACTCTACCATGCAAAGCAAAGGCCATCGGCTTCTCTGAGCCCAAGCTCATCTGACATTGACCCGACGCTAAGTGGAAAAAGCGTGCTGTGGTCTGAGGAGTCCACATTTCAAATAGTTTTTTGGAAAAACATTGTGAACCTTGAACCAAAGTGGAAAAGACTGTCCGGATTGTTCTCCGGGAAAAATAGACTTGCACATCTCTGAGATCACACTTAATGCTAAAAGGTACATGGAGGTTTTCATCTGAATGTCAATATTCACAATTGTCATTGTAAATTGAATCCATCTCGGACAGTGACCATCAAAGGTGAACATTAGTTTCGATTTTTTTGATTACCGGATCTGCAGGTGTGGTCAATGACGGAACATTGTAAAGAAGAGAATAAACCCATCTTCATACAACATCTACATATTTGACTTGAAGTATTTGATGACATGAATATGTTATGGTATGACATTAAATATTTGGTCCATACTCACAATATGTTGAGCTGTGAAAGCATTATGGGTGTGATCATGAAAGAGCAAGGATTTACCAAAAGGCTCCTCCGCCCCACTGGCCTCTGGTGGCACGCCGCTACCCGCTTCCTCTTCCGGCTCCTCCTCTTCCTCAGCTTGGTCATCTCCACTAGGCTCCCCACTGCCCGAACCCTCGAAAGAATTTGCAGCGGTCGAGGGGGCGGGGCTACCTTGAGAGGCGGTAGTGGTGGGGGCGGGGGTTGACCGTGGCGACTGAGGTTGGATGTGGATGGAGGGGTGGTGGTGGTTTTTTTGCGCACGGTGGTGTGTGAGCGTGGGTGAGGGCGTGGTGGCAGGGGGCTGCACCGTAGTCTCAGCAGTCTCGGCCGTTCTCGGAGGCGGAATGGCCCACACCAGGTTATAATTTAAGGGAGCTGGCGTTGTGATGGTGGTGGCGGTAAGCAGGGTTGGAGTGGGTCGCTCAGCCCGCTCGGAGATGGTTTCTGGCGGAGGGAAGGGGAGGAAGCAAGGAATGGATGAATGATTGAGCCAAGATGGAAATGTTGGAAACTTGTGACATTTGCTGTAATTCCCCCTCATTGTAAAACTTACACAAAGACAACAAAATATATTTTTTTCCTTGACTATATGTACATGTTCCTTCTCTGTGATGGTCAGCAATGTCATTATGAAACCACACACCCACACCCACACCCACACCCACACGTTCAAAATTGTCCCGAGGTGTGAGTGTGAGCGCGGATGATTGTTCGTCTCTGTGTGCCCTGTGATTGGCTGGCAACCGGTTCAGGGTGTCCCCCGCCTACTGCCCGATGACGGCTGGGATAGGCTCCAGCACGCCCCCGCGACTTGTGAGGATAAAGCGGATCGGAAAATGGGTGGATGGATGGACAAATAGTTAAAGAAACAAACAACAAACAATACACACACTGTTATCCGCTCTTTAGATGTCAGAAGAAGGGCTTTGTGGTTGCCGTTATTTCATTTTCCTGTGGTAGCGGTCCAATAAAGTAATGATAAATATGCATAGTGCCAACAGATAACACACAGAGCAAAATGCACTCTAGTGTGTCATCTGCACATTGTTGCAATCAATGCACGGTTCGAGTGTGTCTTTTCCGCCTATTTTCACACTTACTATTTATTCATGTTTGTGTAGTGCACGTATGCCTTTGAATTTTCTATCCATATTCACATGCTGCCTTGCAGAAGTAAAGCTTTAATCACCAACAGCCAGTGCCGCTGGTGATGAATGATTGATGGAAATAGGCCATGAAAAAAACAACCCAAGCTGCTTTAACTCAGGGCTTCAAAGGCGGCACTCCGCTCGCTGGCGCCAACGTCGTCAACGCCACCACAAACAGATGCACGGCAAACAAGCGCTCATTCGGGCAAAGAATCACTCAGAGTATGGAAGAGAGAGGAGGCTCGCTGCCGAGAGACCATTATTACCCCCGGAAAAAAAAAAAAAGGACATAACTCTGTTCTGATGAAAGAACGATAAATAGGACAAAAAGTCCTCCTGAAGAAAAGTGAGTAAATACGGTGAAGCTACATAAGCAAGTAAGCTGAGACAAGCGGGCTTTCTTTGCATCCCTCACTGGCCATGCTAATAAATGCAGGTGGGTGACATCAACACAAACCTAATTAGGATTCGCCTAACATTGTGTGTTCGGCCTAATCACGTTGCTATAATCACCTCCTTGACTGACAGTTCCTCGCTGAGGTGTGAAACGTGATACCACCTGGGGCGGCGGAGGACCAGGCAGAGGTGTCAGCTTTGAGCTCGGAACATTTTTTTGCGTAGGGACGGATTTGGAGTGGGTCGCAAAGAGAAGTGGAGATGGTATCGTCGACATTGTGGCGGCATGCGTTGCCATTCCCCTTGGCTACACCTGTCACTCCGCATGCAGGCTTAGTGTCAGGTGGCTGGATGGCTGTGCAGATAATAGCAGAGGCTAAGGTAAGAGGGGAGAAAAAGCGACGCTGCATTTACAAAAGTAGTGGAACTCCTGCAGGAATTGCAAATGGGAACCATATGTGGGATTTTCAGCAGCAGAAACTTCTGCTTGGAAAACTTTTGACAAGATTTCGAAAAGAGGCTGGGGGGATTTTTTGGTTCATTCATCCATAAGGTCAAATAGCTTTAATTCATAGTTCCATTATATTGTTACTTCACAAAAAGGCCCGAGATGAACACATGGGCCAACTATATGTGTACACCAAAGATGCTGCCACATTGGTCGCCAGTCAACCACCCGGGTGAAACAGACGGTAAAAATTACATTTGCCCCTCTCACACTGTGACCACTTTCTAATGGGAACAACAAGCAACTGACATTCATGGTGAGTCAGTGGCCATTTTTTCTGCGTTTTCTCCAGTCTTTTTGTCTTGAGAGTGGCAGCAGTATGAGATGACTCAAACACTTTTCTCCCACCGCCGACTCAAGGGTCAGTGAAATCAAACATTTCAGACCTTCTGAATTGAAAATTATGGGGAATAGCGTAAGTATGAGATGGAAGGACATTCGGCCTAGCCTTTTCATTTTTTGAAGCTTTTCTTAATCCGATTGAACACTCCGTTAGCATTCATTTATTCTATGTTAGCCGGCCAGTGAACAGTCATGTCACCAAGACGGACAGGAAGAAAGGAAATCATTGTCATCGTGGTTTGTCTGGAGCCATGTATTTAATGTTGAAACATGGCTATTTAGATTGTTCGGGTTGTCAACCATGCTCGGTTGTAAGGAGGAGAGTGAAGGCAAAAGACAGAGGCCAGAAGAAGAAGGGCGACAGAGTGACAAAGTAAACAAGTTAACAAAGGCAGCAGTGGGAGAGAAGATGGCAGAGCAAACAATAGGGGAAGAATGAGGGATTGAATAATGAGAAATAAAACCTCCGAAAAACGAGCTGGAGAAGGCAACAGAAGCCTGACTAACACACAGGCTGACGACGCCATATGCTAGCATCATTTGCCAATTTGCTGCAAACCTACAGGTGATAACGCCATATGGGAGGAGGCCACGCCATTGGCAAGTCACTGGCCACTTCCCACCATGGGAAAATTGCGCATGAATGTTTTTTTTTTCCCCCAGGTTAGTGAAAGGCTTTATAGTTTGCAACACAGTGCTGCTCGCCTACCCCAAGAACTCGCGTCCTCACACTATAATTGGTCATGTAGTCATTTCCATTAAATAGTCACTCGGCTATTTGTGTTGTGTTCCATGTTTACATAGAATTCAAGAAGATCATCGTGAAGGGTTGATGAAGGCAGCAGTCTGTCCCTGGAACATTTGGGTTATTTTATTTACTTTGGGAGCGGATTGCATTCGACCTTGGAGCTTCCACTGCACCTCAATGCCTAAATAGTCACCCAAATCCATAAGCCCTTGGTGTTGCATTGTTGACAAATGCAACACGGTCAACGAGTGCGTTCACAAATCCGCCGTGTCTGCAAACTCCGCATGTACACAGCAGGGGGGATTGAAGGACCGGGCTGGAGCACAGCAAGAGGAAGGAGGCAGAGCTAATGCTAATTCGCACCCAGCCACACGTGAAATGAGCTCCAGATCGAACCCCTGAAGCCGACAGGAGTGGAGGAGATGCTTCCCGCCACGCAACCGCATCCGGGGGGGAAAGAATTAAAAGATCCTCCGTCAGGGCGTCTGTCTGTTCCTTCCCTGAGGGCTTGATAGAATGAGTCGAAAAGAAAAAAAAAGAATCTGCTTGGAGGCGTCTTCTGGCCTTCCTTCCATGTGCGGCAACACTTGGCGAGGGATTACACACGAGTCACATGGCAACTGCCAGGCAATGGAGGCATGAAAAAAAAACATGGAATGAATTTTGGCAGCCTTTTTTTTCACTGGTAACCCATCTCAGAACATGTCTGGTCCGGTGACCTGTTTCGCAGCATATCTTTGCTTTGACCACTGTCCCTAAAATTTAAAGCCCTGCTTGGCTCCTGAAAATGGGGACAAAAGAGTCCGTCAAGGAGTCACTAATGGTGGATGACTTAGTTATCCCGGTGACAGGTGTACAAAATCACCTGGCCTGAGTGCACAGAGAGATGAGGTGAAACAACCACTTCCAGCCAAGCTGCTGTCAGTGGCTAATGTCCAGAGCCATACAGCTGGCCCTCCTCTTCTTCACTGCAACATTTCCATACCGTCCCAATGTGGCAAAAGCTGGCTGTCACTGGGACGACATGATCAGACATGAAAGTCATGACCTTGGCTCTAGTGCCGGCAACCTAAAACACTGATCTCAACTGTGCCCAGTGGCATCTGCACCAAAAGGAAAAAGGAGATGTGCCTTTCACTCAATACACATGCACTTGGCATGTTCCATAACGTTTGTGACAGATTTGAATTGACACGCTTCACAGAAGGGGTCAAAATCATGACACTGGGTGAGTAAAATAGACAGCCTGCCAGTGCTTTATTTATAAGAAGAAGAATAAGAAAACCTTTATTTGTCTCACAATGGAGAAATTCCCAATTTATAGCAGCAAAGTTATTAAAGCAAGAAATCAGAAGAACAAAAAGTATAGGAGCTGCTGTAAAGACAGCCACTCTCGTGGTGCCTTCTCTCCCCCCGTTAATTCCTATAAATGTTCAGCAAATTTTCCCTAGTGACGCACGCCACTTTGCTTTCACTTAGCCTTACTTTTAAACAGCTCTATGAAAGTGGTGAAAGTCGTTTGGATTGATCTAACTAAAATATCACTCAAAAAATGAACACTACTGCTTTGTTGAGTAATCATGGTTAAAGGCATGGAACGTCTAAGGTTGAACATAATCTGTACAACTTTTGTAAAACTCTGATTGGTATTGGTATGTATACCAATATAGATATATACCAGAGAGAGAGAGAGAGAGAGAGAGAGAGAGAGAGAGAGAGAGATCATTTAAGTAGCATTAAAATATGTCCGTCATAAAGTCATATCCCATTAACTTTCATAAAAGTGTAGAAAAAGGTGAACTACTACTCTACAAATTATTTTAAATCAAAACACTATCTTTGACGAGGACATTTTTAATGAATCTTCCCAATTTCGCAGATGACAAATTTACATCTAATGTCATCTATGTTATCATGAATACTGTACAGGTAAGGCCCTCAAATCTACATGATTTCAAAGATTACCTCCTTGGCAGAGCTCTTCAGTTTCTACATTATTTATGTTGTTCAGGGGTCATGAGCTCTCCGAGCTGACTTCGGGTGAAAGGTGAACTACAATCACGACTAGTCAGAGGACACTGTGGAGCACTGAGTGGAAATTGACTTCACATACGGTCAGCACACTGCACGACTGATAATATCCACCAGATCAAACTCAAGCATAAGATCCCAATACATGCACAAGGTGATTAAAAAAAAAAAATCAGATTTGAAGGCTAATGAAAAATTGGTACGAGGTTGGGGGCGGGGGATGCATATGTGAGACCAGGGTGTTACGTGTTGTCATGTGACTGGGGCGACTGGGGCCGGGTCGGGGGACATTTGGCCATCTGTACAATGTGTGTGATGCATGGAGGCTTCATCAGGGCTCACCTGTGCATTGTCCAAAGTGTTGCACTATGATGGCCTTGTCCTGCCTGCAGGCGATGGTCCTCAGCTGGCACTGGTCGCCATACGTCACCCCATCAGAACCGCACACCTGCTCCACAGGGGAACACTTACACTTTTTTATTCCCTGTTGGAACACGCTAGCAAACCCACTCAATTAAAGCTTGTTTATTTTATTTATTTTATTTTTACATAACTGCTGTCTCTATGCCTCTGCACACATTCATTTTATATATATAGATACACACACACACACACACACACACACACAGAGCACCATCTTGAAATACACACCTTAGTTTTGTTCCGTTCATCACAGTCAGGTGAGGGGCACTCACAATGGGCCTGACCATTCACCTCAAAACAAGATGCTCCAAAACTACAAAGTAACTCATCACATGAATTCGGAGCCTCTGGACCTGAAAGATTAATTAGTTGATATTATTAATTGATTAGGTTTAATTTTTCTGCTTGCAAGAGTAATGACATGAAATTAAATGCAACCGAATTTGGAGCCCCTATTAAAATCTCGACACTTTGTGTGCATATTGTAAACCCAGTAAACAATATTCTTGCTGTTTGCTCTTATGTATAACAGTATAATCAACATAAAAAAAAAAAAAACTATAAATATAAATAAAACAAGAGGTACACAGAGGTTTCCATCGGATTGTTCAGGAGTAAAGAAGAACTCTTTGAATCTAGCACTATTGTATACATGCACAGTTTACGGAGTACCGGTAGTTTATTGACAGACGAACAGACAAACTGAATTATTGATCAAGTACATTATCTATGTATTATACCCTCATATAACCCAAAGTGTTACTATATTAATATAGTCACAAAGCAGTGTATTCACCTGTCAAATACATAAATGAATAATTCAGAGTTTTCCTGTCGCACACTATTTCATCCAAAAGCAGCCTTGTGGATCAAAGGGAATGTCATATTGTGAAAATGTACCGCACGCCGGAATATTTTGGAGAGGCCTTTGTCATGTTTACATTCGGTAAATCTTTTTGTACTTGAGAAGCATTTAAAGCCTTGAAGGTAACTGCTGCACGTGCTGAAGGGGCCTGGCGTGCACGCAACAGGCCAGAAGCGAAAGGCCTTTGCACGATAGCGCTAACCCACAGCAACTTCAAGCACCACCCTTTCCTTGCCTCCTGCTTTCATGCACCTCAACCTCCCGGTGCCTTGTCTTTTCATCTGACATGGTGAACAGGGAGGGGAGCCCCACCAGTGCGCCCCGTTGCTGACTTGATTCAGCTTTTGACTTCCAGTCAATAGCTGATAGAGCATCTTAATCAAGCAGCTGCGCGCCTTCTCCGAGCTGACTTCGGGTGAAAGGTGAACTACACTCAAGACTCGTCACAGGACACTGTGGAGCACTGAGTGGAAATTGACTTCACGTACGGTCAGCACACTGCACGACTGATAATATCCACCAGATCAAACTCAAGCATAAGATCCCAATACATGCACAAGGTGATTAAAAAAAAAAAAAATCAGATTTGAAGGCTAATGAAAAATTGGTACGAGGTTGGGGGCGGGGGATGCATATGTGAGACCAGGGTGTTACGTGTTGTCATGTGACTGGGGCGACTGGGGCCGGGTCGGGGGACATTTGGCCATCTGTACAATGTGTGTGATGCATGGAGGCTTCATCAGGGCTCACCTGTGCATTGTCCAAAGTGTTGCACTATGATGGCCTTGTCCTGCCTGCAGGCGATGGTCCTCAGCTGGCACTGGTCGCCATACGTCACCCCATCAGAACCGCACACCTGCTCCACAGGGGAACACTTACACTTTTTTATTCCCTGTTGGAACACGCTAGCAAACCCACTCAATTAAAGCCGACCCCCCCCCACCCCACACACACACACCGCACGATCTTGAAATACACACCTTAGTTTTGTTCCGTTCATCACAGTCAGGTGAGGGGCACTCACAATGGGCCTGACCATTCACCTCAAAACAAGATGCTCCAAAACTACAAAGTAACTCATCACATGAATTCGGAGCCTCTGGACCTGAAAGATTAATTAGTTGATATTATTAATTGATTAGGTTTAATTTTTCTGCTTGCAAGAGTAATGACATGAAATTAAATGCAACCGAATTCGGAGCCCCTATTAAAATCCCTACACTTTGTGTGCACATTGTAAACCCAGTAAACAATATTCTTGCTGTTTGCTCTTATGTATTGAATATACTTTAGTATAACAGTATAATCAACATAAAAAAAAAAACTATAAATATAAATAAAACAAGAGGTACACAGAGGTTTCCATCGGATTGTTCAGTAGTAAAGACCTCTTTGAATCTAGCACTATTGTATCCATGCACAGTTTATGGAGTAGTTTATTGACAGACGAAGAGACTAACTCTGAATTATTGATCGGGTACATTATCTATGTATTATACCCTCATATAACCCAAAGCGTTAATATATTAATATAGTCACAAAGCAGTGTATTCACCTGTCAAATACATAAATGAATAATTCAGAGTTTTCCTGTCGCACACTATTTCATCCAAAAGCAGCCTTGTGGATCAAATGGAGCCCCTATTAAAATCTCGACACTTTGTGTGCATATTGTAAACCCAGTAAACAATATTCTTGCTGTTTGCTCTTATGTATAACAGTATAATCAACATAAAAAAAAAAAAAACTATAAATATAAATAAAACAAGAGGTACACAGAGGTTTCCATCGGATTGTTCAGGAGTAAAGAAGAACTCTTTGAATCTAGCACTATTGTATACATGCACAGTTTACGGAGTACCGGTAGTTTATTGACAGACGAACAGACAAACTGAATTATTGATCAAGTACATTATCTATGTATTATACCCTCATATAACCCAAAGTGTTACTATATTAATATAGTCACAAAGCAGTGTATTCACCTGTCAAATACATAAATGAATAATTCAGAGTTTTCCTGTCGCACACTATTTCATCCAAAAGCAGCCTTGTGGATCAAAGGGAATGTCATATTGTGAAAATGTACCGCACGCCGGAATATTTTGGAGAGGCCTTTGTCATGTTTACATTCGGTAAATCTTTTTGTACTTGAGAAGCATTTAAAGCCTTGAAGGTAACTGCTGCACGTGCTGAAGGGGCCTGGCGTGCACGCAACAGGCCAGAAGCGAAAGGCCTTTGCACGATAGCGCTAACCCACAGCAACTTCAAGCACCACCCTTTCCTTGCCTCCGGTGCCTTGTCTTTGCATCTGACATGGTGAACAGGGAGGGGAGCCCCACCAGTGCGCCCCGTTGCTGACTTGATTCAGCTTTTGACTTCCAGTCAATAGCTGATAGAGCATCTTAATCAAGCAGCTGCGCGCCCCTCCCCACAGCAGGAGCTAACCTTTTCTATCAACCTACTTAAAGCCAGCCTGTTTTCATTATTCATCTGAAGAATCAATAGTCCTTATGCGGAAATACAAATGAACCAAGTAGGACTAATATATGTTAAGAGGAAAACATTTGGAACAAGGTTACACCGAGGCAAGCGGCCATCAACCTTCTTCTTAAAAAAACAAAAACAAAAACAAAAAGAACACCTGATGTCTCCTTATTTTGGACCAACCTCAAACCTTCCCTTGTTGACCAAGATTTTCGAGCCAGCGGTTTTCAATCAACTTTTTCAAGCAAATTTTTGAACTTAAACGTATTCCAATCAGGTGTCCAACCTCATTACTCTTATGACTGTAGAAAATGATATCACTTCACACACTGATGCAGGGAAGGCGTTGGTGCTTGTCTTATTGGATCTCAGAGCAGCGTTTGATACAGCTGATCATAATATACTGTTGAAGAGGTTGGAAATGTGGGCGGGATTAAATACAACAGTCCGAAAGAGTTTCAAGTCCTCTTTGGAGGAAATTATAAAACATTTTTGTGACTCGTAGACAGTTTGAATCTGATTAAATGGCCATGACAATGGGGGGGTCCTGTCTGAAAGGCTTTGCACTGCCCCCCAGTCAGCTGTAGAAAATTCTGCTACTGGTCTGTAAATTATCGAATGGCATCTATAAAAGATGCTGCATTGTTCTGCCTTAAAACATTGTTCGATTTGCTGAAAAAGTAAATTTGTGACGATGGGATGTTTTATATAATCTCACTTTGATTGTACTTGATACGGCATGAGAAGAAAATTGTACCTTCCAAGAATAACATCCTCAATCTAAAAGATTAAATCTGCTAAACTGGAACAATAATCCTGCAATAATAGAAAATGAACATTTTCTGGCGAAAAAAGTTCTCATTTCATGTCAGTGAAGTCATTGGTTCATCAGCTGTTTGTTTCATGAGAGAAAATAAAGAGAACATTTTTTAAGAATAATGTAATCATTTTTTTTTAATCAAGTTGCACATGGACGCCACGCGCAGATGAAAATAACTTCCCTGGTGGAGGTCATAAAAATATTCACGAGTAATGTGTCATTAAAATGCACATTGCAGGATTGTCTTCCTTGCTATTGATGACTGGCAAAGGCCCCTGTTAGACACAAAGTTATCCCCAGAAAAACAAC
The DNA here is from genome assembly GCF_001891065.2 of Hippocampus comes. Taxonomy (NCBI): domain Eukaryota; kingdom Metazoa; phylum Chordata; class Actinopteri; order Syngnathiformes; family Syngnathidae; genus Hippocampus; species Hippocampus comes. Next base: position 3,738,658 of record NW_017805010.1, read on the forward strand.
CTTAAAGAACAAGACGTGAGAACAAGAGTGCATTGAAATTTTTGTCAGTTTTGTTCCGGTAATTGCCCGTGTGTTACCTTTGTCGCAGCCATTCATGCCCATCTTGCTTCCATCTGGACACACATTACACTTCATGCCCTTCACCCCGGCCTTACAAGAGCACAGACCCGACATCTGCTCGCAGTCGTCACGCACGGACCCGCTGGCGTCGCAGTTGCACGCTGCCCGTGGGGAAGGAGAGAAGAAAGGATTGATAAAAGGGATGGATCGATGAGGGCTTAGGTCAGTCCCTGTCCTGTGACTCACTCATTCTGAGGGCCACAGAGGAAGGCGAGTGTGCAACAAAAAGCCAAAGACAATCAGCCTGAGGGTGTGACAATAATCCCGCCGTGTTCCTGAAATCAATGACGTGTGCGCTTCGTTGTCTTTCGGGGATCGAGTATTGCCGTACATCCCTCTGTCATGCTTATTAAGAGAGGCCGAGGCACATCTCGGCTTATTGACGAGAAATGATCTGCGGCTATAGGAGCATCTGAACGTAGACATTTCGGCTGCAGGAAGCGGCATCCCATGGGAGCCAAGCGGACTACTTGAATACAAATGGATCTTTGTTGGTTTCAGTTTGACAGGACAAAATCAGGTTTCCCAAAAGAAGAAATAAAGGAGTCATTTTAAAATAGAATTAGCCGGTTGTGATAACACATCTAAATCCACTGTGAAAATGAAACAAAAACACAACATTTATTATGAGAAGAAAAAAAAAAAGCTTTGGACATGATTTTCACAAAATGAATAAATGAATCGAAAAAAAAAAAAAGGATTATGTGAAAAAAAATGACCGTGCTCTGGTACGTTCGTATTAAAGCTGTTTCGTTTCACAAATTAAAACAGTTCGCATATGTCTTAATAACATCACATGAAAATAATACTAAGTAACAAGGTACACCTTTTCTTTCGAGGGCGCAATCTTGTCAGAGGCAAATAAGGGAGCTCATTTGCTGTGGCGCTCACTGCTAAGAACTACAGCGAGTTCATGCTTAGTGAATTTTTATCACCATGACAACTGAGTGGAGCTAGGACACTGCGACGAAGCGGAAGATCTTTGTCAGACTACCTGGCATGCCACGGGTGGAAACGTTTGGTGTGGTGGTGGGGTTTTATATATATGTAGACAGCACGTTAGCCAAACCGTGTCGCTGTTTATCAGCAAACTGTCATGATTCGGTTTGGGACCAACAGGTGGCACTGTAGCGCTCTCCCTGCAGCTGCACACCTGTTGGTCATGATGTAATTAGTGCTTTAAAAGGACTCCCAGCCCGAACACTCAGTGTCGGGTCATTGTTTGCTCTTGGCTACTGTCATGTTTGTTTGTTGCTGTTTGTTGGCTGCTGTCATGTTTGTTTCAGTCATGTTTAGGTCATTGTTATGTTTTATCTTCAGTCATGTTTTTTGTTTGATACTTTGGACTTTGTTTGTTTAGGATTTAGTTTTCTCTGTGTTTCAGTACAATTTGTCAAGTACACCCTGCTCCTCCCTCCTGCCTGCTTTTTGGGGTCCACCACCACCTCGCAACGTGACACAAACTCGCTCACAGACAGTTTCAAATAGACAAGTAACACCAGATTTACTATTCGTGTAATTTTTTTCTTGACAGACTCAATTATACTATAGATAGAAACAATTAAAATCAAATGTTCAGTAAAATGTGTGTGACTCGGTTTTTACTTAGCTATTCAAAATGGGAGATGCCCCCCCCCCACCCCCTCCCCGCCCTCAAAAAGCTTACGTGTGCAGCCGCTCATGTTCTCCGTCACAATACCACGGAAGTTCCAGAAGCCAGGCTCGCAGCGGTCGCACTTCTGTCCCCCGACACCCGGTTTACAAGAGCACTGACCAGTGGCTGGGTCACATGTACCCTTATAGGAGCCGTAGACATTACATTGGCAGGTGCCTGAGGACAACAACAACAACAAGGACAAAATGAATTGCTGAACACGACATTGTTTATTTCTGCTCCTTCTTCACCGACAATCCAACTTACAAAGCAGAGTTTTTGGATTTAGCGAGGCTCAGTGTTCCACAAATAGATGGTGGAGAGAGTGAGCTAAATCTCGACTAAATCCGAGTTTATCCCTATTTCAAATTGTGTTATTTCTTTTTCAGCCACATGCTACACTCAAGTCGAGATTTTACAATAGTCACTTATTGTCCTAATTCAGCATTTCCGGTGGAAAGGTCAGGTGGCATAACAAGTTTCACTGTCACTATGTTCCAGCAAACCTTTGTTTTTAAATGTGTGATCGCCTGGGGTTGTGGGGTAGTTGTATTCAATAGTGAGGTGACAGTACTTTTGGAAGGCGAAATGACAGGAAGAGTTTTTACTTTTCAAAAGGCAAAGAGAGCCAACCAACACATGTGGAAGTTAACATGCCACCTTAAACCGAGCGCGGAAATGCTCCATGCAGTCCTTTTATTCATTTTTTAGTACCGGACAGAAAGCATTTAAGAACCTCACCAGCATTTGGAGAGCTGATGTTGGGGCTGCAAAATACAACTCCCCATCCATCGGTTTACTTCCCACATTTTTACACTGTATGTGTTTAGGCGCAGAGCTGCAGTCTTATAAGGGCAATAGGAAGGTGTTTAAAATAGTCCAAAATAGGACTAGCTAACATTCTTGTTTGTATGTGACAAGGACAAGGATTTCAGAACACAGGCATAAATAATCCTGAATTTGAAGATTTGAGAATGTTAGTGTGACTTGAACCTTCTTGTGACTCAAACTCAGCTAAGTGCAGACCTATCTGCACCGGCGGTACCAAAAGGTTAGCGCAAATGATAGCTTAAGTGACAAATCAAGCTAATGGAATCCATCCCTACACAAACTTTAGTCGGAATAGGTCAAGAGTTTTTTTTTTGCGCGATTCTGCTCACAAATATAATTTGATCGAATGACATAATATTGTTTTTACGATATGAACGCAACATAAGACAAAGGGTGATAATGCGACATAGAGGAGGACTCACTCGGACAACCAGCCAGTCCGACTCCCAAGGCGGCTGTGAAGTTGTCGGCACAGCATCCGTACACAGACAGAGAGCAGTGCTGGGACTCGGCGGGCTCCGGCAGCGATGTGGCTGAAATCACATATGAGGTAGGGAACAAAAAGGAAAAGAAGATGAGGGATGTCACCGCGAGCTAAAGAAGAAAAAAAAATGTTTCGGAAAGGCACAGAAACACAATCACTTTAGTACAATACGTTCTTTGGCAACAATGAGATTGGCTCAAGGGGCAGACGTATAAAGTGGTGGGCTACTGGTCGGTTTTCAGGAAAAAAAAAATCTATTTGCGGTTTCCTTGACAATGCCTCAAAATCAGGGGGGAATGATGCTTTTACCTTCAGTGAAAACAAAAAAAACAGTGCAGCTGACATTTACTGCCTACTTGCAGGCATGTTCTCTTCATTTATTCCTGTCAGATATAACGGGATTGGAAATACTGCCCTTTAGCCATCTCCGGATCCTCAAAGAGACAGACATGCTGCATATATTTCGGTGGCATTGCCTGACAGGTTCCTTCTATGCTGAGTTCGCATGGCACTTCTTTGTCTAAGGACGCGGTAGCCTTCAACGGACCAAAATTGCCCCAGCCAGACTCATTCATTTGTTTTCCAGTGTTTTCAGATACAACACAAAGCAGCGATCCAATTGTGTGAAATAAATGATCCATCATCCTTTCATCCTTATTCTTATGAAGATCGTGTATTTCCCATCATGTGTCCAGCAGTGTGCCGCCAGTCTCTCGTTTAGCATTTATGTCTTATGGTAGTGAATGGCAATTTTGGCCAAAGGGGTAGTTCTGCTCCAGAAGTATGGCCTCTGCCAAGCAGCAAGTGTGTGGCATGAGTTACCCGTCCTGGATTCGTTTTATTATATCCCACAAATTTAGAAATACGTTTTGTTGTCTGTAGTATTTACAGTCGTTGAAATGTGCCGAGCAACAAGTGCCTGTGAAAATGTGACCAGCAAAAAAAATCAAACTAATGATGTTGATGTGCATCGCTGCACCTGCTTGAGGGGAACCATTTTCTTACTATGAGCTTATAATAAAGCCACTTTTTTTTTCTTCAGTCTGTGTGATTGATAGTACAGCATTTCCATTGGAAAATGAAAGCACATCAGACAGTAAAAGAGAGTGTTGTGGTTTTCCTAGTGCGTGGCCTACCTAAGTCTTAGACAGCCAAACCATTCGTTTTCGGGCAAGGTGAAAATATCAATCAAAATCTCATCATTCATGCCAAGTTTTGATTTTTTTTTTCCCAAGCAAAATAAAATAGTACAGACAGAAAATAGAAATCTCTCCCTCTTTTCTCCCTCTCAATCGCTTTTTCTTGGCTGCTCATTTACAGTCGGGGGGCTGAAGATACGAGGGTCATAAATCACACTGGTTACTGGTGTGAATATGAGCCTCAGTCTAATGGTGATGACTGGCCTTGCACCTTTTCCAGTGCTTTCCAGCTCCAGGGATGGGCAGTGGTCACAGTTCATTTCACTAGCCAGTTTCCTCAGCTAAATTCCGCGATCTCTACTGAGCCTATTAGGTCGAGCAGAACTAATATCTTGATACAACTGTTTGAGCACATCCGTAAAATTTGGTGAAGTGAGATTTTACAAGTGTAAAAATAAGATAACTGGTAATAAAATAAAGATAATAATAACGGAACCACTGTAAGACCTGAAAATAAGGATACAAATAATATGAACCAACACGCCATGACTAGTATTACAATTCACTGTACTATTCTATCGAGTTTATACATTGGGTGCAATAATTCATCTTTGCCAACTTCTGATTATTGCTCCCTGTACCTTTTTGTACAGTACATCATGTTTATTTGTTCTGGACTGATTCTGATTCATTTTGGTTGAATTTTTTTTAAATAATACATTGCAAAACATCTTTTCACTGTTTCTACAGCAATACCGAATGAAATATATTGAGGTGTATTCTACAAATATCTTCTTTGATTTCACAAGTGCACAAATCCAGACATTTGAGTTTGTATTGTACTTATACAGTGACCTCCTTTGAAAACAAAACTCGTAACAACTGAATTTTCCAGAAATCTTTGACCCGGACTTGCAAGGTTGAATCGAAATAAAATGCAAATATAGCTGATTACAGCCTTTGGCATTCTCTGCAAAAAAAAAAAAAAAAAAAAGTTCTTTGGAATATCGAAACACAACTCGGCTTTCAATGCTCTGCCAAGCACGTTTTGATGCTTCGTTGGTAGTTGAGGTTAACTGAAGTTTCTCTCAACACAGCTAATGCGAAGGCCAGTGAAATTCCCCAACATCTGAGTTTGATACCATTTGGCCAATGGGAGAGGAGAGTCCATAGAGGGTACTTTGGAAAAGGCATTGATTATCCACGGATGGAAGAAAAGCGTCACAGTCAGAGCCCAAAGAGGCCAGCTTAGGAAGCAGAACAATCTCCAAGGATGGGTGTGAAAACATGGGCAATTTTCCCTCTCTCTCCATCTTACTCTCTTTTATTCCCATGGGGAATCAAACAGGCTGAAATGATCACATGAAATCCCTTCAGTGGCTTTTGCTCTGCTTCCAGACACACGTTAAACGGTGCACTCAATTTAACTTTGGAAAGAAGACAACGGCGACCTATGCAGTTGGGCCGCTGATCCGGCAAATCTAACACATTAACGCAGTTGCAGACAACGAGAGGGTGTTGATCCTCAAGTCAGAAACCAAAGTCACTGTACAGCCTACGCAGGAGAGTCAGTGCAAATCATTCAGGTTGGAAAATGGTTACTTCCATTGGCCGTGCAGACAAACAGAAGTGTGGTATATCATCAGCTTTTCATGGGAGCGACTTTCAAAATTCTTCCACAAAATTGCAAAAAGTAAAAAATAGAAGGGTTCATGTTTGGAAGTTGTGTCACAGGGCTAATATTTAAACAGAAGATGAGGAACAATTTAGATTTATTTGTGTGCATCAAACTTGACCACACCACGGGGTTGTAAAGTAAAACAAAATAAACACCACTCACCGAATTATGAAGCATTTATCCCAAATTATGATGCATTTTTTCCCAACAATATTTGAGTAATGCGTAATGCCTGTGAATTACTGTAACATTATGAAACATACCCAACTTCAAATCCACAATACTACGCAAGACCACAGTTCTATTGGCACAATTCCAAATACAGCATAGTAGGCATTTTACTAATCCTGCCCCATCAATGGATGACATGAGAGAGTGAGAGATGTGGGATGTCAATGACAATGACTGCTGGAGATGCATTGAGAGGATACACAGACCTGCGCACAAGCCCAGGTGCTGAACTGTCAACTGCTCTTGTTTCTCACATCTGGCCTTCTTCAGCTCGCACTCATTGCTGTAACTTTTCCCATCTGAGCCACAAACCTACACGTGAAACACACAGAAATCCACAATCTTTTATGAATCACAAATACATTGATGTCTGTGTTTATAATAACATTTGTCAGGTCTATCAGGCAATCAATCCCTCAAGATGAACTTTAAAACACAAGAGAGACTAGGAGTCAAGCAGAGCTGTCTTTTAACTTGTGCACGAAGTGAGTGAACGAGTGTAATCGATTACAATCTCCCAACAGCTCTGGAACCACTTCGCTCGTCGAGCCCATTTCATTGTCCTAGCGAGTGTCCTAATACAAAAATTTCTTAACCGGTGTGGAAGTACACAATGTATTCCTAGGTAATTGGAAGGGGTTATGCTGACAGTTGCTTTGTGATTGCAGCTGTGGATGTGTCACGGGCGCGCCGTCCTGAGGCTGGTATCATATCTTCAAGGCTGCGAACAGGAACAAGCTGGTATCTTCAGAATGATAAACTACTTTGATCGCACGCTATGTACGTGAATGAAGTCCTTGCAGTGTCACACTAGTAAGTTGATTATCCATCTAAAAGCAGAGAGCGTTAAATTATATACAATTATAATTTTTTTTTTTTTTTTGAAATTTACAGAAAAAAACCCTCCCCAAAACATCCATCCATGATCCAAACCGTTTATCCTCACGGTGAAATGGTAATAATTTTTCATTTGGAATAATTAGAATTTGTGTTTGTATCAGAAAGCTCATGAGTGCTCAAACAACATTAACATTTAAATAAACTACACTTGACCACCTAATATTGCTAACGATTTGACAAATGGGTGATGATGTTTTTTTTTTTAATTTTTTTATCTGGTTTGCAAATGTGACCGAGACTGGGTCATGAATTTGTTTCACAACTGATTCATCAACTGAAACAATCATTACCTCGATGTGAGGCACAGTGTGGCAAGTGAAGTCACACACGCATCGGTCTTCTTCGGCGTCCTCGTCCAACGAGCCTCCAAACATGCGACAGCGGTCCTGTTCGCAGCTCTCCGCACCGGAGCCCGACCCTCCTGAGCCACAGTCTGCAAGAAAACGATCATAGACTGAAGTTCATTTGCACAGGAACACACAGGTGAGACAGCGGCCAATGTGAGACTCATGTTGCCAAGGTTTTTACGATACTATGGCAGAGGAAGTACTTGAGCTTAGGTTCAACAAAAGTAATGGCGGTACTACTTCTCCTACTTTTAATACTTTCAAGATTAGCTGTACAGTCATTAAACATTTTCTTAACAGCCTAAATTCAGCCCCCTGGAGTGGATTAATATTCGTTTTCTAGCAGGGAAATCAATTTTAAACAAATCGAGCTCCTTGTCACTGATTTCAGCGAGTCCACAGAAAGAAGCTTGGCCTCCAACTGTGCGGAAAAAAAATGGTGGAAAGGCGTGCTTTTCGGCTGTCTGCTTTCAGATATGAGAATTTAACTAAATACAACAGTGAGGTAATTGAGTTCTTAATTTCTAATTAAATCTTGCAAAGACCCTTAAGAAAGTTGTCCCAGTTGGTCTTTCACTATGACCTTGGAAGAAATTTTATGGGTTCACTTCTATAAGTCAACGAGGTGCTCAGGTTGGCCATATGTTGAACAACGCCCCATAATTCAGACCATGACCGCGACCGGTGGGATCACAAAAGTGCTGTTGCAGCTGCTGTATAAACTTTAGCACACGGCGATAAATTCAAGTCTTAAAACCGGCAACGAAGAGGAAAGAAAGAGAAGCTGCAGGATTGTTTGGGGACTTGTTTAGGGGAAACAACAAACCTCAAGTAAAACTCCTGAGGGAGAATAGGTGAATGTGTGTGAAGGCAGGGAGTGAAAGCAAGGCAGCTTGGAAAAGTTGGAGGGACTAGCAGATGCAGAGTTTGCAAGACAAGCACCCATGGGGAAAAAGAAAGTTCATTTGAAACAAATTTGTTACTCAAAAGAGAAAAGGGAAACATCCAAAAGCGTTCAATACAGCAATAAAATGTAATTGAGGTATGAAACGGTGCCTATGCACAGTTTGTCGAGATGACCTTTTATACAGCTGTATTTTGGTAACTTGTAGGACACATCCAGTTACCAATATCCATCCATCCATTTTTAGATCCGCTTTATCCTCACAAGGGTCGCGGGGGGAGCCTATCCCAGCTGTCTTCGCGCAGTAGGCGGGGGACACCCTCAACCGGTTGCCAGCCAATCGCAGGGCACACAGAGACAAAGAACCATTCACATTCAGAGTCACACTTCGGGACAATTTAGAGTGTTCAATCAGCCTCCCATGCATGTTTTTGGAATGTGGGAGGAAACCGGAGTACCCGGAGAAAACCCACGCAGGCCCGGAGAGAACATACAAACTCCACACAGGAAGGCCGGAGCCGTGATGAAACCCACAACCTCTGCACTGTAAGGTCGACGCGCTAACCACTGGACCACCGGGCCGCCCCAGTTACCAATATTAGACAAAAATACTACAAATTGACTGTCAAGAAACCAGGAAGTGTGCATATGCCCTATTTTGTGGGAGAACAATGAAACTACACATGGAACGGCTTTCCAGACAATGAAACCAGGTGTTCCCAAACGCATTCATCGAAAGCACCATTGCACACCAATTTCTGCTACGTGAAATAGAAATCATTCATTCAATCGATGCACAAATAATCGGTGAGCTACATGGCCTGGAGAAATTAACGCAAGATTCATCCAAGCTACAGAAAAGCTCAGTGGATGTGTGCTTAAAACAAGAAGCTGAGGCGTGCTGGCTGCGCGCATACAGTTGTGATGTCGCATGTCCTAAGCTTGCCATACGAGGATCTAAATACCTCGTCCTCGTCCTGTTAATGTTTGAGGGTCATGACATATATTTTTTTCAATGATTGTATTCAATCATGCTTCCATCATCTCTAACTGCTCGTCAACAGCATATTTCCACTTCTCAGCACGGCCATGTAAGCTACCTGCTGGTCTCGCAGGTTCTTTTTGCCCTCTTAGCCATGTTTTTGGATTTCTTAACGGGATTGCTGCTACTACATATGGTCAATAGCAGGCATTTCTCAATGCAAATGAGGCTAGACATGCGCGAGCGTGGCACTTGGAACAGGTGGGATTTATCAACACAGATTACTTCCTGGTGTGCACATGACAAGGTGTCACACATTTGATGAATGTAGATTTTTTTTTTTTTAACTTATGCTCACTCTAAAATTCAGTCGTGTGAGCGAATTTAGGACCTGTTCTAAGAACTCTGATAAATGAGGCTCCAGGTGGGGTGGCGCATTGGCCAAGGAGTAGCTCATCGAATACACACAAAATCCTCAGACATTTCTAGAAACGCACACCCAAGTCCTGTCAGGATATGAACTAAATAAGCTTACTTGTATATCGAAAGCCATCATGCGAGTTCGACCTTCTATTTTGTGACATTCTCAAGTTTTGCAACATTCTCCCAGGTACATTCTATAACAAGTCAAATGAGCAGAACGAGAATGGAATAACAGCAGAGGCATTCCAGGGTTGTCTACTTGCCCTTGCGCCGGCATACGCAAGCTCAGCAGTGCACAGTAAAAAAGAAATGCATACGAAGCCAATTGGTATTCCGCTCAAGCCTCCTTCTCCGAGACAAATAAATAGAAGAGATAAGACACAGGAATGGAATATTGAAAAGTGAAAAGCAAACGGGGATTCCTAATTATCTTTTGCTCTCTGATGTGCCCACCACGCAGCTGAAGAACCTTTCAATTAATGTGTCCCCGGCCAAGATGACTGCATCAGCTCTCTGCACTGCCCATCCAGTCACTGTTACTCAATGGAGTCGAAACTCTCCATCTATTTAGCAAAGGGAGCTCGATTAAGAATCAGTGGTGAGGAGAGGGAGAGAAAATAAATAGCATACAAAATACACGGATGGGAGAAAGAAATAATTTTTGAGCATTTGACAATGTCAATAATAGAAGAGGATGTCTTTGTCTAAAATGTCTCCAAGAGTGTGGAAGCGATAGACAACGAAATAATAGAGGGCAGTGTGAGGGCGACAATGTCTGCTCGACCACATTAGTCAGGCCGTTCATGTCTAACGTGTACTGTGTCAAGGCCAAGATAAACTCGGACCACGCGCTTTAGCGGTGAAACGCGAATGCCTCGAATTGTTTGTTGTATAGCTCCAATAAATTCAATTCAGAATTAACAATGAACTGAAGTGCTACTAGAGACTAGCATATACAGTATCAGCTAGCTAGACACATGTGAGGCTATTGTCAACTATTCAAATAGGGCTTGATATCATGGCATTGTTATAGTGTGACATTAAGAACATTGTCTGAATTTTCAGTTAATGGCTTCCGTTGGCATTTTACGCAACGACCGCTGTTCACCCTCCACCATAGGTTATGCATCGCTCCCACTTGCTACTTTTCTTGAGTGGTGAAAAGACGTTAAAGCCAGGCTAACCCAAGTGTGAAATTAAACAGGTGATAAATTCTCCTGTAAGGTGGACAAAGGGGGACACTGTCATTTTTCATTATTGCTAAATTAAAGCTGAGGGAAAACAAGGGCCAATTTATGCTTGGCGCACTTGGTTCTGTCAAGCAAGACTAAAGAGGAGTATTTAAAAGAAAAGAAAAAAAAAACATCGTCCCTGGTCTTATCCCAAATTTGAAGTATAAAAAGTGGGTAAATATGTCTTAGATGAGGAGCTTGGCTGTTGTCTACAGCAGAGTGAGTGAATATAGTCCCCGGGCTTTTATTCTGTGATCGAGTGCAAAGGAAATTGCCGACGAGTCCCATCCAGCAGCTATATTCAGTGTTTCAACAAGTTTTCAACTATGTAGCACTCAGACCTGCACCAAGTAGGTTGTGTATGTACTTTCCTATGTTCGCATGCAACGGACCTAATAAGACAACGGGACTGTCTTTTTTGGGGGAGGTGAGGGGGGCTTCATTTTGACCCAAACAGCCACTGGTGTTTTGTGAAAGTGATATTTTAGCTGGATGGTGTATTTACAGTAATAACGGAAGACTTAGGTACCGACAGAACCTACCTACCATTAAGCACAATATTCATGCCACCAATATTTTTAGGGCGAATTCCATTTCTACCCCCTAGCCCAGGGGTCGGGAACCTTTTTGACTAAGAGAGCCATAAAAGCAAAATATTTGGAAATGTATTTCAGTGAGAGCCATATATGTGTATGTATACATACATACATTTTATATATATATATAACTATTTTAAAAGTGATTTCACCAAAATGTCAGTATAATAAGCCTCTGAATGTATTTTTTAAAATAATTTTGTTATAATACTGACCATTAATGTGAATGGTTTTCCGTTCCTCACGATTGCTAAAAATCCAGCAAAACTATCGGAATGAAAGTCATCTTGCCGGGTCCATACGCGAAGTTACTGCTGGCTAGCTTGCACACTGCTCAGTAGCTTGCTCGCTTCCTTTCGGCTATCTCTCGCACAGTGTTTTGAAGCGAACGGCGCATGGGGCGTGTCAAAGTGCCGCTCTGCATTCGACCGTTTCATAGATGGTATTTTGACATTGCAAATCAGACACACCGCAGAACCCGTTCTCTCCACAAAGGCGAATCCTTCGGTCCATTCGTCCTGAAGTCTACCAAACTCGTCATCTTTTTTTCTTTTCGCCATCTTATTCGCTAAGGATTAGCTTTGAGCTAATGGCCGAGCGGGTTGATTCAAAAGGGGGCGTATACCTGTTTCCACAGCAACGGCAACGTTGGCCAGTATCATCCAATCAAAATGGCTCCTGGAGCCAACTGCAGCCCAAACAGGAAATAAGCAGTGAAAAATCCATCGATGGATGCATTAATAAACAAACGAGAATATTTTTTTTTATCTGCGAGCCAGATGCAATCATCAAAAGAGCCATATATGGCTCGCGAGCCATAGGTTCCCGACCCCTGCCCTAGCCCTTGTTTCAACCTTCAGCCCTTGACTGTGCATGCGGTTTTTCACAGGTCTGACATCAGGAAGTGGTGACAGCTCCGAAATACAGCCTGCGAGCAAGCCAACTGCAGCCTAATGTGAGACTAAGACCTCTCACACAGCGTCACATAAACTAAGAAGAAAAAAGGTGTCTGATATGCGGGTGATCATCTCTGTGGCGACTTGCTGTGGAAAATACTGTACTTGTTGCTGTCTGGGGAACCCACTGGAAACACACACACACACACACACACACACACACACACACACGAGATTTAGGATAAGAGATGTTTGTTTTGATTTACAGCCATTTCGGTGTTCCTAACCCCGACCTGTTTTGGGACAAATCTACTCAGTGGCCGTCATGATTCTTGGTGAGCAGCAAAAATGATGATCGCCGAAACTGTTTTCAAGGTAAGAGACCTTCTCTTTACACCAATAAATACATAATGGGTCTGAACACAAGAATCCCATGGAAGAGCTTTGTCTTGTTTTTGATGAATTGATGAAGGCTGCCGCTGAAACTGTCAGCAACGTAAGAGCTTTTTCTCTTTACTGGAAAAAACAACTGACTGAAGAAAATAAACCTAACAAAAAATCCCAGTCTATCAAATTACTATGTGAAATGATAATACTTCTCTTTTTAAATGGGGATACTTGCCCCAATTTAGCACTGAATAATACATACTGTAAACACAGAAGAAAAAACAAGTTTTTGAAGGAGGATTTGAAAGGGAACAGATAGGTTTGAAAGAGCAAACAAAAAAGTCAGGCCTCATGCGTCTCCCTGTAGAACCTTATCGATCACAGCCAATTCAAGTGCTGTCTGTACCATTTTTCTTTCCAAGGGGTCTGATTTTTTTTTTTTTTTTTAAGAAAATAGTGCAAAATGGAGAGGGACTAGAGTGGGCGACAAGGCAGGCAGCGACGGTGAGCGAACACAAAAAAGAGACAAGATTCTATTGTGTAAGGCTCTGAATGAAAATGAGCAAGTGATGAAAAGTGGAGGATGCTCGGGGACAGTATGAACTAGGCGTAGAATGAAATAGAAAAATTAAACCATCAGGCAGCACGACCTAGTGTGGAGACCCTCGGGGGGGAGGCAAAGGTTTGTCTGCCTGATGCAGGTCCACTATCAGACAATGTGGATGGAGAAGATGAATGCCAGAGTGTGAAGTGTGTGTCTAGGGACGGACAGACACACACACACACACACACACACACACACACACACACACACACACACACACACACACGACATCCGGCATGGCACCTCCCCTCACACTCTCTCTCACACACGCACACACCTCACTTCCTGTGCGTGTCCCCCTTCACACACGCACACTCACTGCAGAGACACAACATCCCAAAAAGTGGCGCAGACACAAAAGGAAGATGGCGAGAGGATTTTGCGATCTAAATGGGAACGACGGGCGCCATCGTAGTCTTTAACGCCTGTTGATGCCGCCTTGGCATCACCATGGCAACGGAATCTCACAACAAAGTCACGGAGCCGGTTTATTGGCATAATATTTGTGTCGTCGGTTGGCCCAAAGTCACACGTGCCTCTTTGATGGGGAAACATTGGGGAAGCTGTGAGATGTGGTGCGAGTGTTACAATATCGATATGATTGCAATGTTTGGCATGTCGCTGAAGAAATGACGTCTTGATGACCTCGTGATTTTTATTTATTTTTTTCATACAGCAGCATCAGCTGGCTCAGCTCGTGAAGTTTCGGCGCTCATGCCAAAATGGAGGCACACATCGTAGCGAGAATCTTTTGCGCACCTGCGACCAGTCACCTGACTCACACACACACACAGACTTGTGCATTTCTTCATGCTCTATATACAAAAAAAGGTCACTCTCAGTCAATGAACTGATGTTAAATCTACCACAAGAGGCTTTGGCACCATGAGTCGCCTCATAGGCCCCCGGCCAATGTGGTAGACAATGGCAATGAAGGAACTGAGGGTGTCGGAGAAAGAGTGCGGAAAAAAAAGCAAAGAAAAGAAACACCCATGGCAATCTGTAGAATGGAAGTGGATTCATCTCGTGTCTATTTGCACCATCCTCCACCTGCCCCCTCTTTTCTTCTCTGCAGCTACCTCCCAGCCCTCCCGTTGGCAGGAGTAATCTGCTCCCCTTCGCACGTTGTCTGCTTGCTGTGATCACCCACGAGCCACAAGAGGAACGGCGTAGCACCATCTGCGTGACAGCCAGAGGACAGCTCGTCGCTCCCTGCAGAGTCACGCTCGAGGAAGGGAATGTGATATCGCTGCCTGGCTCTGTCAGTGCTGATCCAGATATGATTTGCTCACTGAATTAGATCTAATTCATTGAAAATATAACACTACATGAGAATGACTGACTGTCCTACAGCCTTGAGAACTCTGTAAAACGTACTGGGAAAGAGTAACTGTATAGTAGAGCTTCGATAATAAGTCAGTCTGAGAGTTTCTGGCTGCGCTTTTCCAATGTTACAATGTGGGACCGTAAACGACACAGCCAGCTTTCAATTGCTACCGTGCCCGAGCAAAAAAAGGTCCGGTAATGGTGAGTGCGTTGACTTGTTTTCAGCTGCTGAACCGTCAACCCAAAGAGTATTTAGCATTAGCGACAGTAAGAACGCAACCATCAGTCACCAGATTGACAAGTGATGTTAAAATTTTGTTTTTTTTCATATGTCAGAGGATCCCCTTCTCTACTCCGCTTGAAGCAACCCCCGTGTAATTACACAGAGAACAAAAGCAAGTGAGATACGTGGCGTTTCGTGTCCGGTCTGAACCTAGCATAATCGCACTAAATCTAACAAATAAACATACGGTACAGTTCGAAGGAACTATTTAACATATATGCTTCACGAAAAGAACGCGCCTTATAAGCTGCAGTGAAAATACTTTAAAATAGGCCCGTTTGTTGACAATAAAATCTATTATACACAAAACACTAAACATAAGTTAAGGCATAAGGAGCAGCATTAAAACAGAACACCCACACACATATAAAAGCATACATAAAGTGCTGCAGTACAAACATTTCAGCTAAAGTACTGTCCAATCCTCCACAAAATTAGACAGTTGTCCCTCCTATGAAGTCACTGATTCGCAAAACTGCGAAAAGAAATAAAAATAAAATCTGAGTCTTGTATTTCATCACATAAATACACAGCTAGCCTAGAAAGTCTGCCAGTGGCAGTGAGCAGGGATGACAGAGCAATGTCAGTTATTTGCGTCGACGCCAAGGTCACAATTATATTCTTTTTTTTGTCTTGCAGTTGAGAAAAATACGAGCTAATTCGGGACACTGAACTAACATTTAGTTTTTTTGATTGAGGGATTGGGCTCCTATTTCTTCCGTTTCGATGTACTTTTAGAGGCAAACCAGCATGGCGCTGGAATCACAGGTTTGACACAACAAAAGAATCCAAGTGTGACAAACTTATTTATAAATGTCCAACTAACCTATCTTTTAGCAGCCAGAACTAATTGCCATTCCCCATGATAGGCTTTATTTATGACCACACAGTTCCAGATCATTCTTTCTACTCCAGTTCATTAGCATGCGGCGGGTGGCACGTGTGCCCATTAGCAAAAAAAAAAAAAAAGCACAGATGACTGAATACTGTACGTCAGGTCAGCCGATTAAGATGATTACACAACTTCAACGGCCGATTGGTTAACATCATTACGCTATTTCAAAGTCCATTTCCTACCTTGGTCGCAACTGCCGGCCTTCGCCACTTCGACTCTCTTCTTCTGCACGCACGAGGACAGGCGGAGTTCACACTCGTTCTCGTAGGTGGTGCCGTCACTTCCACACACCGGGGAAAACGCTTCACCGGAGCACGGTGGGCACTCGCATTTACTTTGGACGCAGCGGGCGCCCCAGGCACACACAGTGTTGCCACAAGTTTCTGAAAAAACACATGAGAGAATAGAGACGCACTATATTTGCGAAACCCACCATTACGAAGAGTTTTCCAGGGCATCCAGAGAACCTTTTAATATTTTTTGATGATAAACATATTGTACCCACTGGCCTGTTCATTCAATCTGGAAATGTTTTTTTCTCCCTTCAGGATTCATACACAACAGTTCTCAGCTTGATACAATGAGTAAAAAGGATGCACTACTTACTGCACTCTCCCTGGCTGACAAGAGAATAGAGACGCACTATATTTGCGAAACCAACCATTACGAAGAGTTTTCCAGGGCACGCAGAAAACCTTTTAATATTTTTTGATGATAAACATATTGTACCTACTGGACTGTTCATTCAATCTGGAAATTTTTTTTTTTCTCCTTTCAGGATTCATACACAACAGTTCTCAGCTCGTTACAATGAGTAAAAAGGATGCACTACTTACTGCACTCTCCCTGGCTGACCACTCGCAAGTCCATCTGTTTTTTGCAGGCCCGCACATGTAGCTCGCACTCGCTGGTGTAGGTCGTGCCATCGCTACCGCATACGGGCTGGTGGGACTCCACACACTCTGTCGCACAAACACATTGTGCACTTTGGGCGTCGCAGATTGCCCCGAAAGAGCAGTTGGCACAGGCCTCATCTACAAGGAAAGAAGATCAAATAAGTGCATGGCAGGAACATTTTTAATAAGATAAGATAAGATCTCGTTTATTTGTCCCACACTGGGGAAATTTACAGTCTACAGCAGCAAAATTGGGGGGTAGAAAGGGTGTGATGTCTTTGCAGCAAAGCAGTAACAACGAATGAAGAAAACAGAAATTCAGAGTTTCCACATTGATAGTAACATGCAACCGGAGTCTACCTGAGGCAAGTTGTGTTCATTTGAACAAGAACTTTCCAAATAAAACAAGTAAGAATGAAAAAAAAAATACTTCACAGATGTAGCTCTATTGAGATTCAGATCTGAGGACAAGGATGAAGAAAAAAAAAACCAAAAACAAATCCAAAAAATTCCTAAGAGCAGGGCTGGCATCACTGAAGACATTTGCAACCAATTGGGCTCTATAAATAACCTCAAACTCCGAAAATGGAAAGAGTGTTGAATTTTCTCGGCACGACAAGAGCATTTTAAATAGATTGTCCCAGAGGCTGCTTGTTGATGATAGCCTGACACAAGCCAACCAAACAATCATGATGGATAGTTGGACACTGTTGTCGCTCATTCTGAGCAGCTGAAAAGTCAAAACGATCACGGTATAATGGTGTTGTATGTGTGTTATAGATGTTCAATTTCACTGACAACGGAGCTGTCAAAGTTTTGTCGTATCCACGGCATCACTCCGAACAATTTGCGAGTGTGTAAACGTTTGTGTCTGCTCCAGAGAACCATCGAGCCATCCGGCTTGAGCATCTGGCTCCATCTTGAGCAGCAACAGTTGCATGAGGCACTCTACCACCTTCATTAATATCAATTTGTTTTCCCAAGTAGACACTACACTCTGCCTTTGCATTATCCTTTTCCTGCTGTGACTCATTTTCTTAACTATCCTTTTTTCGTGACTATTCCTGCTTCTAACGCCCCCCACGCCCCCATCCCTATGCTCCGCACAGCAAGAGACAACGGCATACATAATGACCAATGTATGCACTCTTTGCAGTGAATGACAAAAGTGGCTCCCAATCGGGAACCGAATCTCTTTCACGGCCCACACATCACGACTGGGCAATACAAATGGAGCTAGAGAAGCTTTGGAAAAAAGGTGAACTGCCTTCAAGACACATTATCAGCTAACATTTTGATATTTGTGTATCTATTCCTATTGTCCATGAACAGACATTTTGAGCATCTTGAGTTTTGATTACGATTACATTTAACTGCTGCGTGTAGATTTGAATCGGCTTCCGAATACAACAGCAACATACACCGATGCTGGGTTTAATGGTACAAAACAAGAACCCATGATGGCATCTGTAATTTTCATGCTGGGTTTAACGCAGGTGTCCCCATAATGCTCATTTCCTTCAATAACCCCGACAGTTCATCAAGGTGCCCTTGAAAGTCGCTGGGCCTCGAGTGGAAACCTCTGATATTACTTATCTCACTCTGATTTATTCTTTTTTTTCTCTTTTGGTGGCAAAGTGGCGGCCCGGTGGTCCAGTGGTTCGCGCATCGACCTCCCAGTGCAGAGGTACCGGGTTCAATTCCAGCTCCGGCCTCCCTGTGTGGAGGTTGCATGTTGTCCCCGGGCCTGTGTGGGTTTTCTCCGGGTACTCCGGTTACCTCCCAAATTCCAAACACATGCATGGCAGGCTGATTGAACACTCTAAATTGTCCCTAGGTGTGAGTGTGAGAGTGGATGGTTGCTTGTCTCTGTGTGCCCTGCGATTGGCTGGCAACCGGTTCAGGGTGTCCCCCGCCTACTGCCTGATGACGGCTGGGATAGGCTCCAGCAGCCCCCGCGACACTCGTAAGGATGAAGCGGCTCAGAAAATGGATGGATGGATGGTGGCAAAGTGTTTACGTTTTGGATGGGTTGGTGGAAAAAAGTGGCCTTGAATCCATCATGGATTGAACTCCATTGGTGAGTCTTAGAGCCAATATTATTTTACAACTGGAATGTAAGATCTCTGCCGAGGTTTGACCATGAACATAATTTGTGTTTATTTCTTTGTCTACATGTTTCCATGTGAGAGACGTAAAATAATCCCTACCTATTCACAAAGCATACCTATTATTCCCCATGTGGTTTGCTCCTCCTGATTATTTATCCCTCATCCTGTTTCCTCATGCTGTTAGTGCGACCTATATAGCGCCTTCTATTGTGTGTATCATTTCTAAAACCAGCGGGAGGGTGAAAAATCTGGTGCGGCGCAGGTTGTTATTTTTTTCCTATTCTGACATCTGTTTGGCTAAAGCCATATGAACGACCCCGATCCTGAGGTCGATGTTATATCCAGCTGAGGTGTCTATTAACCAAGCATGCCTATCCCAGCCCTCCGAGACAAGTTGGGGGGTCACCCACCATTAAAAATGCCAGAGGGAACTGGATTTAAAGGACAATTGGTGAGTTGAGATCTTTCGAATAATAACAGATGTCAGGTTGCACCCGACTCATGCATATAACGATTTTTTATTTTTTTTTTTGGTTTACAGCCCTCGGGGTTGGAAATACAATCATACTCGAGTCTAAAAATGCACACACACATACAAACACACTATCACAAGCAAGCTCTCGGACCGTTGCCAAAAGTAAAACCGATGTAGACATTCCCAATGTGGTAAACATGAGCCTGCTAGTTAGCTGTCACTAGCTAGTCGTCACTAGCAGCTTCTCCTGCCGTGGAGTAATGACTCCTTTGTGTCACTGCTCCTGCTGCATGCATCAAGTGCTCAATTTTATTTATTTATTTTTTAACTTGTTGCTTTGTTTGCATGCATCTGTAAGTGTCAAGAAAAGCACTATATAGAAATGTATTTCTGGCTTTATTATTCTCACCTGCACAATTCAGATGGCAGATTTAGCAAAACCCCACTGTGCAGCATGATCACCGACATTACCACATGTCGACTCCCTGAGAACACGATTTCCAGCAATTTTTTTCCAATTTATTGAGAGTCATACTGAGGGCTCATTTCGAGAAAAAAAAAAAAGATACCTGCAATGTGTGACACATTTACCGTATGTGCTGTGAAAAAAAAAGCACAAGCGAGGCTATGCAGTTGGCGAACCAAAAATAGCGTGTGAATCGAGTGTATTTTACAAAATTGTATTCAAAAATTGTTCTTCAACAAGATTGCTTGTAAACCGACATTCCACTGTCTGTTTCATTCCGCTTCTCCCTTTCTGCCCCACCGTTAGTAAAGGAAATAGCCTTTACGGGGATTACAGGGAATCACTAGTGACTGTCCTGAAGGAAGCTGTGCAAACAGCCCAAAAATAACTCATATGCTCACGGCCATCGTTCCGCAGATGGCTAATTCCAGGCAAACCAATGGCTCGGCATTGTTTTATGGCCGTACTGTCAAAAAGCAAACCAACCATCCACTTGGGCTGGATGTCTCCCTGGACTATTGCTTTGTCGAATAAACAATTGTTCATTGCTTCATTGAGTGCCGACGCATGCCGTTTACCTGTGGCGTGGCACCAATCTGTGAGTGCTCGTTTCATTTCTTGTTGCCATGACACCAGAGACATAAGTTTCAATTTATAGAGAGCCATCAATGGAATATGACTGATGCTCACCATAGGCATGGAGGGAGTAATCCATGTTCCACCTCAACAACAAAATCCCTATTTTACAGACTCAGTGCAGGGAAAACATCAAACCTCTTCTCATGTTGCAAAACAAGCAGTCGTGTAATCGCACAAAGCGGTTCCAAATTCATGGTGAATGCCGTGACACACTTGAAAAGTGACAATAATCCTCCTGTATTGATCCTCCTGTATTTGCAGTCGTATTCTATATTCTATATTCACTATATGCTTTTCAAATTATCCATCCATCCATCCATCCATCCATCCATCCATCCATTTTCCAATCCGCTTATCCTCACAAGGGTCGCGGGGTGTGCCGGAGCCAATCCCAGCCGTCTTCGGGCAGTAGGCGGGGGACACCCTGAACTGCTCGCCAACCAATCGCAGGGCACACAGAGACGAACAATCATTTGCGCTCACAGTCACACCTAGGGACAATTTAGAGTGTTCCATTAAACCCGCCATGCATGTTTTTGGAATGTGGGAGGAAACCGGAGCACCCGGAGAAAACCCACGCTGGCACGGGGAGAACGTGCAAACGCCACGCCAGAATTTCCATCCGAATAAAAGGCTGTGAACGGGATATTGAGCGAGGGGGATTGTAGGAAGGGGCTGCATTGCGGCGCACGATAACTGCTGTACTTTAGCTCCGTGTGCGTGAATTGAGAGGTTAAAAAAAAAAAAAAAAAAAAAAGGAAGGAAGAAGAAGAAAGAAAATACTCAATCACCAGTGCAGCCTGTGGGATAATTGGCCTGCCAAGATGGCATCGAGAGTATTCAGTGAGTGGCTTTAACAAGCTGTAAATCTCTTCTTGGGACTGTGTGTCTGCAAAGTGGATCTGTAGATATTTGCTCAACTTGAAACTCCATTGTCCCCCGTGTGCTAATGATGAGCTGATGCGCCACCGCAGCCAGATAATGCCAAATGACTCATGTAGCCAATTACACACAAGTATGCTCTGTGTTCTCTTTGACTGGGACTAAAGTGCAACACGACACTTAAAGGTCAGAGAACGAATTAAGCCGACAGAAAGTCACAGAGAGTCAAGAGTTTGTGTTAAAGAAGAGAGTGTTTTTTTTTCTTTGCGATTGATCCCATACCTGTGAAACAGGACGTTGTAATGCAACATGATCTGACTGTAGAGTCGGAGGAAATCATTTACGTCTAAGTGTCAGTCAGCATGCAGTGGCAAAAATATGTTGAACCGAGGCTGTTGTTGTGTTTGTAGGTGTGTTTTGTTGTTGTGATGTGATGTTGTTGACATTGCTGCTTGGTGTTGTTTGGTATGGTTCGGTTAGTTTGAAAGAGGGCTGAAATTTACAATTATTCTAAGAACTGATGACCGATTAATCGATGAACTGGATGAACAAAACATGTTTAAATCCCTTTATTTACAAACAGTGCAGAAAATGCACCGATGAAAAGTAATTGTGATTCTGTTCCTGGTTTAGTAAAAGCAAAACATTTTTTATTTTGATTCAACACAAAGATACTGTGTCTGCTTTCATGGAGGAGAACACAAATACGGCATTTACTGTTGAGAAGCTAAAGTTCCGAGGATTTGGACCTTTTTAACCCTTTGAGGGACAGCGGTTACGACAGTGGACAGCTTATCATGTGATCAGGTTGCAGGATGCATGAAAGGGTTAAATTCAAAACGGTATCGAAACAATTAATCCTACTCAATCACCAGTGCAGCCTGTGGGATAATTGGCCTGCCAAGATGGCATCGAGAGTATTCAGTGAGTGGCTTTAACAAGCTGTAAATCTCTTCTTGGGACTGTGTGTCTGCAAAGTGGATCTGTAGATATTTGCTCAACTTGAAACTCCATTGTCCCCCGTGTGCTAATGATGAGCTGATGCGCCACCGCAGCCAGATAATGCCAAATGACTCATGTAGCCAATTACACACAAGTATGCTCTGTGTTCTCTTTGACTGGGACTAAAGTGCAACACGACACTTAAAGGTCAGAGAACGAATTAAGCCGACAGAAAGTCACAGAGAGTCAAGAGTTTGTGTTAAAGAAGAG
The DNA here is from genome assembly GCF_001891065.2 of Hippocampus comes. Taxonomy (NCBI): domain Eukaryota; kingdom Metazoa; phylum Chordata; class Actinopteri; order Syngnathiformes; family Syngnathidae; genus Hippocampus; species Hippocampus comes. Next base: position 3,761,251 of record NW_017805010.1, read on the forward strand.
AGTGTTTTTTTTTCTTTGCGATTGATCCCATACCTGTGAAACAGGACGTTGTAATGCAACATGATCTGACTGTAGAGTCGGAGGAAATCATTTACGTCTAAGTGTCAGTCAGCATGCAGTGGCAAAAATATGTTGAACCGAGGCTGTTGTTGTGTTTGTAGGTGTGTTTTGTTGTTGTGATGTGATGTTGTTGACATTGCTGCTTGGTGTTGTTTGGTATGGTTCGGTTAGTTTGAAAGAGGGCTGAAATTTACAATTATTCTAAGAACTGATGACCGATTAATCGATGAACTGGATGAACAAAACATGTTTAAATCCCTTTATTTACAAACAGTGCAGAAAATGCACCGATGAAAAGTAATTGTGATTCTGTTCCTGGTTTAGTAAAAGCAAAACATTTTTTATTTTGATTCAACACAAAGATACTGTGTCTGCTTTCATGGAGGAGAACACAAATACGGCATTTACTGTTGAGAAGCTAAAGTTCCGAGGATTTGGACCTTTTTAACCCTTTGAGGGACAGCGGTTACGACAGTGGACAGCTTATCATGTGATCAGGTTGCAGGATGCATGAAAGGGTTAAATTCAAAACGGTATCGAAACAATTAATCCATTATGAAAAAAAAACTGTTGATTAATTTTAGTTTCGATTCATTGTTGATGAATCGTTGCACTTCTAGTTTGAAATAAAATCATCTTCCTTTTATCTATTTACATAGGAGAAGCAGTGTAGTAATGAACCCGAGACTGTCAGCTTTCCATCACTGGGCAATTTTGAATTGGTGAGTGAGTGTGACCTGATATCATCTGTGCTGCATGTTATACATAAAGCATTTCACAATAAAGATGACCTTGACCTTGACCTTTGATCTTGATACCACCTCAACTGCACAGAAAGTCTGCTATATGTGAACCAGTACGCCACCAACAGCCCTTCGTTATTGTACAGGTAATGTTTTACCTGACATTTGATTGCACTGAATTGCTAGGTAAGCTTTTGAAAAAAGTTATACCAGTTCTGCCGTCTCATTACTATGTACAGTCAAACCTCGGTTTTCGTCCATAATCCGTTCCAGAAGGCTGTTCGAAAACCGAAATTGTTCGAAAACCGAAACCACGCTCTTTTTAAAATAAAAATGTTTATTGAACACGTCTGCTCACAATGGAAAGCAACACGAGGAAGCGTCACTTCCTCGTCTACCCGAGGAAGCGTCACTTCCTCGTGTAAGGAAGGCGAGTGGAGTCAAATGGTGCATTCAAGTGCACTCAGTTTGTTCGAGAACCGAAATTTGTTCGTCATCCGAGGCATAAAAAACTCGAAATTTTTGGTCGAAAACCGAATTGGTCGAGAACCGAGACGTTCGAAAACCGAGGTTTGACTGTATATATTTTTTTGCATTTCTGACACCCTTTTGGAATGTCAGAGAGCCAAAAATAGTATAGTACATCAATTGACTACCTCTAGTCCATACTTGGACAAAATGCGACAAAATTATTTTCTGCAAAGTGACAGCATGATGTATGATTCTCTGAGTCTCTAAATGAGGTCCTGGCATGTGTTTCGTTTCTATCATTTTAATATGCAGACACTCACCGCAGGGCCCTTTATGCTGGATGTGGATCGCTTTTTGGAGAGCACAGCCCATCGCTCGCATCTCACAGGGGCTGCCGTAACTGCTGCCGTCAGAACCGCACACGGGGTCTGATGTTTGAGGGCAGGCTTCCAGACATTCACACACGGGCTCATCGTTTTTGACCACGCACAATGCGCCGTGGTGGCACACCTTATCCAAACAGGGACTTGGCGTGTGGAGATCTGAAAGCCAACAACCCAAAAGACAAAAAGTTATTATTGTGAAACAGTGACGGGTAATTTCAAAGAGAGGTTGGAGAATGGTCTTGGGGCTAGAACGGGCAAAAAAAGGTGACAATTTGGACTACAGTGACACTCAGAACTGTTAAAAATGAATGTCAGGACCCGGGGAAAGAAATATGACAACCACCTGTTACTGTGATGCATCATCTTCCTGTCACTTCTTTTCCTATGTGCCTGTCCTGATGTATGCTAAATCTTTGAGGAGTATCTTCAAACTGGCGGCATGAAGAACAGCCAAGACAAAAAAAAAAAAAAAAAGCTGCCCTGTGGCACAGCAGTGATGAAAAAGCCAACGAACAATGGTCGCGCTACCAAGTAAGCGTCAGGATTAATTGACATTCCCAGCGTGCCCCTTCAAAGGCATCCATTTGCATCTGAGCAAGAGCCACGGCTTCAGCCAAAGAGAGTAAAGCATAGAGAACAGACAGAAATAATAATTTTATAAAAAAACCTAATAATAAGGAAAAGAAAGAAAGCCTCTGCTTAATAATTTAAAAACGGCAAGCTCCTGGGCAGAGGCTGATATGAAATGTGAACATCACAGGAAGGTGTCTGCTCCAGTGCTCCACTCTCCCCAATAACACTCAGCACGGCTTCATTAAAACGAAGGCTGGATTCGGCACCGACAGTTCTTGGGAAATGAGTGCAGGCGGGGCAGACACGGCCTGAGTTGATCAGGAGAGTAGGAAACCCGAACAGTCGTTTGATCGGACCCTGCCCCCACTGACTCCATCAATTCTTTAAAACCTTACGAGTCCGTGGAAGTATTAGATTGAGGTCTGACGGCGGGTCGGTGTGCACTTCTGCATCCGAAATACGCGAGAGGAGAATTTCATCAAAGCTTTCAGCCATGAAGGATGGACCTCTCTGCCAAATGTGGTGCGTCTATAGGGCAGAGCGGCAAATATATCTTGATGAAAAATTGCCAGCGAAGCCTCAGAGCGACTAAGGTCTTCATTTGAAGTCTATTTGTTCTTCGTCGCTTTTGTTAGAAGGTAACATTGGTGTGACCATGAAGGGATGACATCGCATCATTCCTGAACATGGTTGGAGTCTTGTGATTGATTTGTGCTGCATTTGGAGCCGACTTGCCACACGAATGCCACGTTGTGTGAACTATTTACAGACATAATGAGCATTTATTAGGATTCTGAGAGAAAAATTGATTGGGGTTTTCTGAGATTTTATAGAGGTGGTCTGCCGGGTATGATATGATGAGAGACGCTGGAGGTGCACATAAACACATAAGCTCTCTGGCACAAGTTGAATTCAGGCTCGCTTTGAAAACGAATGACTCCCCTGCAACCCTTTTCAAAGCGTGCAAGCTTTAACTTAACTTCGGCCTGCGTAAAAGTTCAGCAGCCAAAGTCGCGAGCAGCCGCAGCCTGCGATAACGCCTTTGTCTCCCATGTAAAAAAAAAAAAAGATGAAAGTATTTCCATTCCACAATGTTTTTATCACACTGCCACATCCTTGGGGCAAAATTTCCGCCTGATTTATTAATGGGCGAGCAAGTTAGGGACAAAAAAAAAAAAAGACAACTCTCCCAAAGTGTAAAAACTGGTGCTGCACAGTCAGAAATTGAAAATGTATTTCATTTTTCCTCTCAGTTGGAGAAAGAAGCTTTTTTTTTTTTTTTTTTTGGTTTGGTAATTCTTCATATTTTCCCACTTGCAAACCCTTAAATCCAAAACCTCATGCATGTTTCTGTGTTTCTGTTACAAAATGAACTAAAAGCTGCAAGTGATTTATTCATGAAAAGTGACAGCTGAATGGGAACATCTGCCCGGCAAAGACTTTGGCAGTTCAGCCAAGGCATTGTTGTTGCCGCTCCACAGGCTGAACCGTCGTTCCAACGTGACAGCGATGGAAAGTGAGGACATTAATTAAGACTTCTGCTCCCCACTTAGCGCCGCCACACAAGTTAAAGTCTTTACGTTCTACGTGCCGCATCAATTTGAATTCAGAATAGCAAGGCTCCAAAATGGATGACAGTGGAGCCTCAAAACTCAGATGCTCGGGTTATATCATTTAAAAACTGAACAAGTAGTGAAACTTACGACGGAAGTAAGAGATAATACGAGTCGATGTTCCAGGCAAGCGCACAAATCCTCACTTTGGGGGACATTTCAGCGACAGCGGTTAGTACAGTGGACAGCTGATCATGTTATCAGGTTACAGGGTGCATGAAAGGGTTAAGAATGCTAAAAACATTGATGCATGAAGTAGCTCGCCTTCATCACATTTTTTCATGTCTAATCACTGACTAAAGAATTTTGTTTCATTTTATTTTTACGATACAGCAGTTAACTGATTTGTGCACTTGTTCAAATTTTCCTGTGCAAATGGCTTGTGCAGTGGTACTTTTACTTACAAAATTAATTGGTTCTGGAAGATAATTCTTAACTCGAACGTTTTGTAAATAGAGACACGTTTTCGATGTAAATGCCCTAATTTGTTCCAAGACACCCCTAAATTCAGACATAAATGTTTTATGAAGCATAAAAATTCCCCAAAGTTCAGACAAATGTTTTATGAAGCATAAAATGCATCAAAATATGTAAAAAATATATACTGTACGTTACAATTAGATTATTGCACAATAAATGAGAGTTGTGCATAATGTAAAAAACAGAGAATAAAGAATAACACAAGATAATAATAATTTAACCCTCTTTAGTTCATGTTCTATCTCAGAAGGAATAAAGAATAAAAATCATGGTCATTTAACCCTCTTTAGTTCATGTTCTATCTCAGAAGTGGTTTTTGCCTGGCATTTTGTCACGAACCGATCCAAGGAGGTTTGCTTTTGTCGGCTTTTAACAATCCTTCGAAAATGTCCAAGGGAAACATCAGCATCGTGAGAGATCACTTTTTCTGGGTAATTCACATTTACGTAACACTATCGGAACACCTCATGGCCCGAGGGGCAAACGACGAGGTCGCAGTATCGACAAATATCTATCTATCTACACACATACGGTAGAAGTCCCTCTTAACCAATGGGATGCCAGGAGGATGCTAGGTAATAGCCAATGGCAGAGCAGCTATAAGTATACAGGTATTGCGTTCAGGAAACTCGGAGCTGCGAATAGTGGCCCATACTGTATTTTTACCTTTCGCATCTTGAAATTTCTTTTGCAACAAGAAAGTAATATTTTCCTGTTGAGGCGTTTTGTAACTCGAACATTTTGTATGAAGAAACGTTCGTAAGTAGAGGTACCACTGTACAGTTCAAGTTTTTGATGACGCAGACACCCTGACCTTGGAACAGCAAATGGGAAATTACAGCCCTAAATAATTGGAAAGTGGCAACTCTACCAACAAAGTTCCAAAAATGCGCAAACCAGGCAAGTGGGGATGGTGCAGTCCCATTAAACTCCTGTAACTTGTTAAATTGCTGAGGGAATATTTAGGGAAGCGCTGCTCAATTCATGCATAGGTAATTGGAGTCCAACCTCAGTCCAGGTGCAATTCAATCAGTTCCTGTTCGGATTATGCAGTCTGCGGAATTGGCTCAGTCCAGGTGACGCTTGCAGTGGCCAATTGGCGGAGAGAAAGACCTTACAAGCCCATTGCAAGCCAGCATTCCAATGGGACGCAGACAATCCACACCAAGCATCACCTTGTCTGTTTTTTTTTTGTTAACTTGCCAGCCTTTGATTGAAATCCCTTGTCCCCTTTTGTATTAAAAGACATTCATGTATGATATCAGTGAAGGAAAAGGCTCCATTAACATAAAGGAGAAGACATACCCTGTGGGCTGTGTCTGTCGACGATTCTTGAATACTTATGAGGGGCACGGGTGCTTCTCAACTCAGACCACGGTGCATTTTGAGTGAAATGCGGAGGACATTTTTTGATCGGCCCATGGGACAGTTTTTAGAATCAGGTGACCAAGAAGACGTAATTCTTATCCTTGATTCTGTACATTCAAGAACATCACCCAAACATCTTTTTTTCTTTTCAGTTGTGAAGTATTTAGAATGATTAGCAATTGATGTCATTAATGGCATTACCTACAAAGAATCCACAGAATGTGTTGAGAGACGCAAAGAGCAAAAGTGCAATCCAATTAAACCAAATTGGCAAATGTGTGGCTTTGCTTGATTTCATCACAGCCCAGCGGCACTCAGCCACCTCAAGTGACTTGTGGCACCCCGCTGACCTAAATAATCTCGACAATTTCTGCTTGCGGAGAATGGCCCGGAGATCATGTTAAGTGGACTGGCAGGCTGCCTGCTGTCAATCTGCTTCTACGCCGCACTTCCTCAAATTAACTCGATTAGGAAAAACAGCACTCGGGCTGACGTGTGCGCTCAAAGCTCAGCGACTGCTTGGGAGTCAAACCCTCAAGGGATTACTCTTGCGTATTAAAGAACACAAATCATGATTTGACATCGGTCACCTTCTCGAGGCTGTGGCGTTATATGAGGCGCTAGCATACCAGGGCAAACTCGCATGTACAATCAATTTTCAAAGTACATTTGGGGATCCATCTGCGGTTCTTCAAATGGAATGGTAAAATATCGAATTTGGGTTCGACTGGGGGTTTGTGATGCAACTCACAGAGCAGGGTGAAATCAGTACTTGATAAAATATACAAAGGCCTTAACTTTGTTTCGAAAAGTAAATGACTAGTTTCAGTCAGCTAATAACTTGTGTATGACACAATCTTTTTTTTTTTTTTTTTATGTCATGACATATGTGTCCAAAACAGTTGAGGAAAGTCAAAAAGTGGCCGAAAATATGAGTCTGTGAGGTCTGTCTGTTTTGTTTCGAGCCTCAGCTGTGGTGAAGGGCGTTTCCCTCCAGCAGGCGCACCTGTTCCGCGTTTACCAATCAAGCCTGCCATGTACCGTATTGGCCCGAATATAAGACGGCCCTGATTATAAGACGACCCCCTCTTTTTCAAGACTCAAGTTTGAAAAAAGACTTTTTCAACACCAAATTAATTTTTATACAGAAAATAATTACAGTACATCTGAAACACATGATTATAACAATATATTTGAGAGAAAAAGCATGTTATTTTGCCTCATTCAAATCGAAAGTGCAGTCACATTCGTAAAGGAATGGCTTCTGGTTTATGAAATGTAAATTACATCATAACTTCTCCTCAGCTGCCGGTTAACCTGGGCGATCTTCGACCCACTTTTCTCCAGATTGTCACTACGTTTCTCCATTTTCTGTTATCTCTTCTGTTATTTTCTTCTCTTTTCCATCTTACCGCTATTTTTCATTTTTCTTCTTCGTGCTACCGCTATTTTTATTTTTATTCTTCGTGGCAGGGGTTCACTTTGGCCTGGGGAGGCAAGTTCAGCATTCGCTTAAATGATATCTGGCGCCATCTAGCGTCGTGAATGGATATAATGTCTAGACCCCGAATATAAGACGACCCCCACTTTTTCAGTCTTATTTCAATGCAAAAAGCACCGTCTTATATTCGGGCCAATACGGTATTTAAGGTCTGCCAAGCTGTCTTGTCTCTTGTCGGATTATTGACCTTGCTCGCTGTAGCGCTTAACGTGTTGTATTCTTGGTTTTGCTTTTCTCCGTAAAAATAGTTATTATCCCCTAAAATTCTGATGCACTCAATTAGTTTCAAGCCCATTTTTAATATCTGGAGTAGGAGTAGTTTTTTGTTTGTTATTTTGTTTTGGGTTTTTTTCTAGACTGAATTTATTCACCATGCATTGGTCAGACGGGAGGCAGCGCAGCTCTAAATGCCAATGAAGGCATGTCTTTGACGCACAGTGACATGCTGCAAATCCAAATATCCTTTCACTAAGCTCCGGGCGGTACAGACAAGAGCCAAAAAAAGCACATTAGGCAGAGTACACTGCACACAGGTACAATGACACGTCGGGGACCCACTGAGCCATTTGGATTGTTAATGCCCAGTGCGCTGCAGGGACGTGGCCCACTTACTGGATCTTTCCTGCCAAATTCACACACTCGTCATCTTCCATATTAATGGGCTGATGATGAAAAATATTGAGATGAGCTATTAATAAACTATCGGGAATCAAATAAGACAAAACGTCTGCCAGTTTTGCGTGGGATGAAGACTGGATACGAACAGATGTGAACTCATCCAGAAACCCCCAAGCAATTCAAATTCTGCAACCCTTTTTGGAACATCTATCCATCCATCCATTTTCCGGTGAGCGTTGTCCTCACAAGGGTCGCGGGGGGGTGCTGGAGCCTATCCCAGCCATTTTCAGGCAGTAGGCAGTGGACACCCTGAACTGGTCGCCAGCCAATCGAAGGGCACACAGAGACGAATACTCATCCGCGCTCACACTCACACCTAGGGACAAATTTAAGTGTTCAATCAGCTTGCAATGCGTGTTTTTGGAATGTGGGAGGAAACCGGAGTACCCGGGGAAAACCCACGCAGGCACGGGGACAACATGCAAACTCCACACAGGAAGGCCGGAGCTGGGATCTAACCCACGACCTCTTTATGAACGTTCATAACTTAATTGGGAATTCATTGCAATACACACGATGTATCACAGTATGTAACCTGGAGAGATATTCAGGTGGTTAGCATGTCCGCCTCACAGTCGAGAGGTTTTCGGAATCTCAGTTTAGCCGTTCTGTATGGAGTTTGCATGCTCGAGCCGTATTTGAACGGGTTTCTGCCAAACAACTGAGCCTCCATTGACATACCAAACACACGCATGTTAGATTAAAATACGGCAGGCATGATCCAGTTACTGTAACCACTCCAGGATTTACTCCACCTCTCACCCAAATGCTACACAAACATCGCTAGGAACGTAAAAATCAAATTGAACAAAATCTATTTGAAATTTCCTACCCCTCCGATATGCTGATATACTGACAGACGAAAAAATAAATGAATAAAGGATCCCAGAAGATACCTCGACTAGTAAGTGGCCATCTAAGAACACATGAATAATTGTGACAATCGATCATTGTCTACTTTTTCAAATCAAGTTGTTGGTATCGAACAATAGGGGGAAGAAAAAACATCATTGTACTACCGCAGACTAGAATTCATCTTTGTGTTCCGCACAGGGAAATGACTAACGATGCCATCTGTGAGGATTTACAATCCGTTATCCATAAATTAACCACAATAGATATGTCTCGCCTTCTAATGAGACTAACGGGAACGGGGGTTTTGTGGTTGGGGCGCTTTAATCAATTGCACTTGACTTGGGGAATTATTGAACTGCACTGTGGCAAAAGCTCAACATGGAACGTAATCATTTCAACAAGACGAATCATCGTGACGTCGAAGGAGGTGAAAGGGAGAGTAGCCACGAATGCTGAACTATGTTGGAGAACACATTTTGCAACAAGCTGATATTTTAAGACTTTGAGCAACTTGGTTCTTGAAAGAAATTACTGGAAGGGATGTACTATGTGGGCGGGCTCCTAGAATCAAATCAGCTAAAAAGGAAGTGAAGAATATTTTTCTTTGGCAAATGTGTATGAGTGTGTAATACTTTAGATTAGTGTAACTTAAGTATCCTTTCAACTAAACTTTACCGTTGGGTATGAATTTTTTTGCAGACTCAAACCCTCCCACGTTTCAGGGGATCTTTATTAGGGTGATGGAATGCATTAAATGAGAATAAAATTTCGATATTCGTTGTCACTTTTGTTGACAGTGCAAGAAAGACATTTTCCTAAATTGCATGAAGCTTCATCACCACATGCTAAAATTACGGTACATGATGTAGGTGAGCATTTTGGTACCGAGTTAAACAATGGAAGTGGTTTTGACGCAAGTGCTCTATTGACCCTCATTTTATTTGTTTCATCACTTTTCTGTTTTTAAACTTCATGTCTTGAAGTAAAAATTGTCAGTTCAATTGAATGTACAAGACAGTGACAAGGTGTCACAAAAGCAACGGCAGAGTTGCAGTTCTGCTCACGAGCCAGAGTAGCATGTAGATGATTTTAGAGTTATTATGATACAATATCCATCCATCCATCCATTTCCACGGGGCGAACATGCAAACTCCACACAGGAAGGCCGGAGCCGGATTCGAACCCTGCACCTCTGCACTGTGAGGCAGACGTGCTTACTTGTCGACCACCGCGCCGCCTATGGTAAAATACCACAATTAAAATGATTCAAGGGATGCAAACATTATTATGAATTATTTCATGAACGTAAAGGTGTTGACGAAAACATTTGACTGACACGCAGGGATCACCAAGCATGCATGCCAAAGAAAGACAAACGCTACCTCTTGACATGAAACTGAAGCCCGGAGGCACTGATTGCGTTTGTGTACCAGGCTGACATTTTCTGACAGAGCCGCCGAACTGTCAAGATGCGAGCATCGCGGAGGAAACCTCACACTGCGTCGTGTTGCCAGAGCTCTTTGGGTTACGGTTTGAGCGCACATGCACACGAGTATCTTGAGTCTTTTACAAGGCTGCTAATCTCCGCAGTGTTTTTTTAAAGACAGTGACTAACCTAATCTGCTCTCAGTTCTACCAAGACAGACCAAAAAAAAAAAAAGTGCAAGTGTATCTTGTGTGCAACTGTGCTTACCACCAGTCTGACGAAGCTAACCGTCTCGGTGGGCTGCTCTGCTTTTCTCTTTTGATGTTTAATTAAAAAACGGAATCAAGCTTTGACGTTTGTGCTGTTCTGTTTTGAATAATATGCAAATTCCAATAAGAACATATTAAAGCGTGTGCGCGCGCGCGCACACACACACACACACACACACACACACACACACACACGCACACTCATAAACTAGCTGCATGATGCGCTCGGGAAGAAGAGATATTGAGAGGGAAGTCGAATAACGAGACAAAAATGTGGGTGGAGTTGTTGGAAGGCACAAAACAAAACACATCAGTGTTGGCACTGTCAACCGTTTCATTAATGCCAAGCACAGGCGGGCAAGTCATGGTAATGAAGGACGCCGCCTGCTGATGCAGACAACACGATATTGAGTTTGGTATTCAGTTCTGGTCTAAGGACAAACAAAGTATGTACATCTTAAAGTGTTAATCACATAGTCTGGTGATGTGCATATGGTCCCATGGGCTCTCATAGTCAACTATTCACATTTGAAGGAGAAAAAAGAAGCCCCATGATAACTTAGAATCGTTGCCATAAATAACATCACAGTTCCTCATGAGAATTCACCTTGCGTGTGCTTTTTGGCCTTTCGACGACACATTTTCAAAGAAAATAAGCAGCTTCGACAAAAGGGGTGTAATGAGAAATCTGAAATTCTTTTCGGGGCTGGTGTGACCACTTTCGAGCGTCTCAGTGTACATTATGAGTGCAGACAAGTCACAGAGGGAAGGTGGAAGGCCAAGGAGAAAAATAAAAGCCCAACATGGCAGCCAGCGTTTGGACAGAGGCCTCACACTGGCATGGACTTTTTTGAGTGCCTCGTTGTCACAGCAAGCCCAATGACAAACCCAGTGGGATATATTCCAACCACCTGACCTCTTAAGTGGATGCATTCTCACAGCTCAAAATTATAGTTGCGCGTAAGCATAAGAAAGATGTAAGATGAAGTAGCATCCATTTTCTAGAACTTAGTATTTAGTGTTCAATTGCCAGTTTGCAGTTGGGTGGGGTGTGGTTGCAGCACATTCAGCAGCCAATGATTTGCTATTTCATAATTTTGAAGTCTCATTTTATAAACTAATACAAAAACATCACAATCGAAAAGAAACGTTTTGTGTTATGGTGTGAAATGCACCAGAACACATAATACTGTACGACATTAACAAAATTATACTGGAAAAAAAGAGGTTGTTGAAACTCAACATTTCAAGGCAACAAAATTTGACAACATTTACGTTGGTCAGTTAAACAGAAATTTTGCTGTTGCGAAATTCGGCTTTCCCAAATTCCACAGCAAAGTTAAATGAGTTTATAGAATGGTTGCACCTTTAATTGAACGCCGAATTAAATATATGAGTAAAAACAATGCCGTTGCTTTGTTGTGCTAACATTGTTAGCATGGATGTCAGCCATTTTTATATTTGAAAGATTTCCAAACTTAAACTACTGTTTGAGGTAAACAAAGTACCAGTTCTGTTTTTTTTAACACTGTATGCGTATTTGTAGACAACAGTGGATCCAACAGGACATTTTGTGGACTTTTGCACGCATTCTAATGCACATCAGAGAAAATTTGCTAAATTAGCTTCAGCACCACTTTTTGTCATGAATTTATCAAAACTTTCTTGGAAATGATGACTTTTGAACCCTTAGGGTTAATGGCAAATTGTAGCAGTTTCAGAGCAGCATACCTAACTAAACTGTGTACCATACTTCAAAATCATATTTGGGGAAAAGGACAATTGTGTTAAAAAAATCCCCTCAATAAACTCAGTTTTATTAAATCCTGTGTTGCACTTGTATCGTCTTCGAATGAAAAGAGAATTTACTTATTTGAAATTGAAGGAGGATCGAACCATTAAAAAAAAAATGAAACCAACTGTTGCAAGGCTTTTTAATCAATATTGTGGAAAATGGGGAACAGGCTGATATGGGTAATTTTGAGTGCACTACAGCAAGCCAAACAAAAAGAAAGACTTGGGTGTGTGGGTTTGGGAATTTAACAGAAAAAGTAGGCAGACTTCTCCAACCTCATGGTTCATAACAGTGAGTAAGAGTGAAACAAAGAGACTGGAAGAAGAGCAGCGGTACAAGACCCCTCCTGTTGGATCCGCCCGGGGCAAAGCGGAAGGCCTCACCCCGCCCCAGCATCCATCTGATGAGGTCGCCCATTGGGTGACCCCACTTTCCACCTGTCGCCAGACAGCCAGGAAGACACAGCCAACATGGACAAAGACGGACAGACAGACAAGACTGACTGAGGCACTGTAACAAGAAAGAACAGCTTTTTTTTTTAGACAACACACAAGACGACGAGACAAAGACGGATTGAGGCGGAGGTGGATGAATGAAACATGCGGGTGTCATCGGAGATGGAGGCATGAGCTTCAAAGATGAACAAGTGACGTGAAGGCACAGGTTCGAGTGGCCCCTCCCCATTCAAAGAGCATCATTGAACCACTTAAGACATTTGTGAGTCTACGACGTTAGGAAAAAGGACACCTCGTCCTCCTCCCTTTGGTCCACTCACCACAGGGCCCAACGTGCTTGATGGGGATGAGGATCTTGCCCAGGCACTCGGCCTTGCGGCGCATGCAGTCGTTGGTGTACGTGTGGCCGTCCTTGCCGCAGACGGGCTTGTAGGACCCGTCGCACTCGATGGGATCGCACGAGCAGCGAGTATTCAGCTGCTCGACGAGACACACGGCGTTGAAACGACACTCCTCCTGACATTCTTCTGCAACGAGGAAACAGAAATCCATAGTCCATCGTCATGAATCTGTCCAAATGCAGACTGGTTATACGGCCAGAACTGGAAATGGTTGCACAGCCATGATTTATTGTGCACATACGTTTTATTCGGAACACGTACAGTGTATATTTTTCCAAATATTACATGAGATCTCAAAATATGGTGTTTATTTTTCTTTTTCTTTTTTTTTTTAATTTTGATGAGTAAACTGTATTGACTTAAATGCGCATATTTGCACATGTGGAAGTCAATTCCCAATGGCATTATGGACAAAAATTTATATTTTTACCATTCGGTCAATGTGTGTTTGAACGACTTTGCAGTACGTTCGAACAACTTTTAAAACTAGCCAAACATGGCCCAGTCAAAAATGTTTTTCTATCCATCCATCCATCCATTTTTCGACCCGCTTTATCCTCACAAGGGTCGCGGGGGCGCAGGAGCCTATCCCATCCATCTTTGTGCAGTACGCGGGGGACACCCTGAACCGGTTGCCAGCTAATCGCGGGCACACAGACGAACAACCATTCGTGCTCACAATCACACCGAAGGACAATTTAGAGCAGGGGTGTCAAACTAAATTTTGTCACGGGCCACATTGTAGTTACAGTTTCCCTTGGAGGGCCGTTATGAATTTTGGGAAACCATATCAATGTTTCATCACCACCACATGTTACACATACACAGCGCACAACAAATTGATGGATGATTACTTTCAAAATCAGAAGTCAAGAATAATGACTGTTATTGTGAATTACATGTGACAATTTGAAATTTTGGATCAGACTTTAGCAAGCATCATGGAACTTGACATGCTTGATTTGCTTTCGCGGGCCACATAAAATGACGCGGCGGGCCAGATCTGGCCCCCGGGCCTTGACTTTGACATCTGTGATTTAGAGTGTCCAATCAGCCCGCTGTGCATGTTTTTGGAGTGTGGGACGAAACTGGAGTACCCGGAGAAAACCCACGCAGGCAAGGGGACAACATGTAAACTCCACACAGGAAGGCCGGAGACGGGATTGAACCCTGCACCTCTGCGCTGTGAGGCCGACACGCTAACCACTGGCCGCCCAAATGTTATTCTAATACAGAAAAAGAAAAAAAAATTGCACATTGCCTGGGGTCACCACATGCACACCCTCTAGCATTGCACCACGCCCCCTAGGGTGGCACACCCTACTATTTGAGAAAAGCTGGCGATTGTAGCCTTGTGGTCACTGACGCTCTCATGATGTCATGTTTTGCTTGACGTGAAACTTCCACACCAAAAAGTTTTACAACACTGTCAACTCTAGAAATGATATTTTTACGGCCAAGTTAAAGTCGAAACTGCCACACTCATTACTTTTCAACTCACTAAGCAGAAATTCATTTGGAAAATGAAGAAAAAGATGAACTGTTTGCGTCAAATGGCAAGTTTAGCGGTGAAGTGAGAAAATCCAATTTGAGGCCTCTGTTCTCGCACCGCTCGCAAGGCTTCAAAATTATTTCATTGCTGATCGGTGGATCAAATTTGTACAGCAATCCAATTCCTCTCCCCGCTTTCTTTAAAAGCATGTCATGCCACACTTAATTACATTGCTCCTCAATCTGAGTGAGAGGGCTCCAAGGATGTGCAATAGCATGTCGAAATGGACATTCTGATTAGTTACCAACTTGTAATTTCCTAATGGATATGATTTCATGGATTGATTTTTCAAATTGAATTGTTCTTTCATTTGAAATGCGCATAACAGAAAGGGATGAAAGAGAGGCACGAGTAAGCACACACATTTATGACTTGGAACTTTTGCTTTTGAGTGTGTTTCAGTGAGCACCGAAAAACTTGTTTATTCAATGAACAACAACAACAAAAAAAGAAAACTAGCATGCTACTAGCATATGGCAATTTCTGTACCATTTCCGACGACGTTATCAGGGGTTGAATGTTGCGGTGTTCAGTGTTTCTCAGCCTTTGAGACAGACAGCTCCAATAAGGAGACGGATACTCTTTGTCCGTCCTTGATTTTGATGTTCAACACATTACAGTCTGTCCACCCGGCTGCCCTGAACCGACACTGCTGTTCGTGAGCTTGGCTCCGATGAAAACGCAGCGGGGAAACTGGTCTTCTTCAGAGGACTATCGGACAAACGGTACAAGCTGAAAGCTATTTCTTAACTATGGTTTCCTCCTCTTGTCCCACTCACACTGATAGTCAGCCTGAAGGCTCTTATCAGGCTGGAGGAGGCTACTGTTGGGAAGGTACTGACCTTAAGCCCTCAGAATGATTCAACTCTATACCGCTGAGAGGGGTTCGATTGAGGTGAGGTCTTGACGCCACCTCGTCAAATATTAAGCAGAAATAGATCTGTGAAGGGCAGCACAGTGGGCGAGTCGTTGACCTCACAGTGCAGAGGAACCAGGTTCAATTCCAGCTCCGGCCTTCCTGTGTGGATTTTGCATGTTCTCCCCGTGCCCGCGTGGGTTTTCTCCGGGTACTCCTGTTTCCTCTCACATTCCAAAAACATGCATGGCAGGTTGATTGGACACTCTAAATTGTCCCTTGGTGTGATTGTGAGTGCGAATGGTTGTTCGTCTCTGTGTGTCCTGCGATTGGCTGGCAACCGGTTCAGGGTGTCCTGAAGACTGCTGGGATAGGCTCCAGCACACCCCACAACCCTTGTGAGGATAAAGCGGGTCAGAAAATGAATGGATAGATGGATAGATCTCTGAATGGCTGTGCACATGACATTGTTGTGAAGGGGAACGGCATCATGGATTGGATTGAACGAAGAGAAAGTGTGGAAGGTGAAGTTGAAGCTTACCCCGCCCCCTGCATCGTCCCGCATGAATCTTCCTGAGTTTGATGCCTTTCTGCAGGCCCGTTGTTCTCATGGCACACTCGCTGGTGTAGGTTTCGCCGTCACTGCCGCACAACGGTTCGCTAGCTGGGGGGCACGACTCGGGCAAGCCGAAGAAGAGCGGCTGGCGGGTGATGGCCTCGACCCGGCACATTGTGTTGAAACTGTTCTCACTGTCTTTACAAGGGTCTGTGGAGACACACACACACACACACACACACACACACACACACACACACACACACACACACACACACACACACACACACATGTTTAACTGATATCATGTTGTAATGAACATTTGACTTTACATTGGGAGCTGTTGATGTCATCATCATATATCTTCATCCTTCGGAAATTGGTTACGGTATGTCCATTTGTTCCAATGAAGGAACTCTGAATACATGCTCTTGATGTGTGAAATGAAAAAAAAAATGCTTTGGTTGTTCAGACCGTAGGCATGGAGCATTAAAATAAAAAGGTCTCATTATTTGGTCTTTCTGTCAAGTCATCTATAATAGAATGGCAATGAAAGAAAATCAAGTTTGAAAAAAATCATAATGGGTCATGCGGTTCTCCAACATGGCAATTTTATAGCCGTGGGTGCAGGTAAGAAGCAACTTCAATGTACCAAACTGAAACGGAGAGATGACTGTGAGAGGAGAAGGGTGGAGTTGAGTCTAAGAAAGTGGAGAGTGGAAGGAAACGCTTTCATTACTGCTGCTCTACACAGAACTTAATTTTACATTATCTTTAGCCTAGCAACCGAGAGCACCTCCGAGTGAGTTCTTGATCGTAAAGCAGACAAGGAATGAGATAAAGAGGCAGTCAGTTTGATTCGCTCCCCGTTGCTGCTCCTTCGTTGCAGGCGATCCTGTTTGGCCTTATCAAGCCCGGATCATAATGGGATTGGTTTGTGGATGAGCAAGAGGACGTTGTTGCGCATCGAAACAAGACTCAAGGCTTTATCCTGCTCGACACATTTTTACAATGGGCCAAGACAAAGGATTTATGTTGCGGCGTGACATTAAAACGCAGCCGTGCTTCGCACAAGACATACCGAGTGCACTCAGTTGTATAATCCAGGAAAGCCACACACATGAGCGGAAAGGTAACGACTCTAAGCACCCCCTATCAGGGTACTTTCCTGTGATTAGAAAAATAAAGAAATTGTACAGATGACAGTGTTATGATACGCAAAAACGGCCTGAAATGCTGGAATAACCATGCACAGTCAATAGTTTTCATATCTGAAGAAACACAATGCGAGGGCTTTTCAAAGTGTCCCTTCAAAGCAAAAACACAGCAATCATGCAGTGGCCGACAACTTGCTGCGGTCGTGACAACAGAAGTGCTCTCTGGCACGAACAATTTAGACACGTCATCCCCTCAGTTTCAAAATAAACGTCAATGGGTGTCGTTTTCAGAACCTGTCCAATTTGGGACCTTTTTTTACAATAACATGTTTTTTTTTTTTCTTTAAATCGGACTTTTGAATAATATTCTATTTTTTATGCGTGGACTATAATGTATGCAAGAGACGTAGCTTGCTTCAGGTTCAAGTCATGAGCAAGCACACAACAGCACTGCGGTCCACCATTGACATCTCAGTTATGACATATAAGCTCATGCCGACTCCGGACAATTCACTTGCACTTGATTTTTTTTTTTTTTTACAGACTAATCTTGTCAGTGTTTCGATAGTCAAGACTTGTCAATTTCTTCCACTTTGAGACCTGATTTTAACCCTTTCAGGGACAGCGGTTACTCGAGTAGACAGCTATTCAAATGTTGTTTTCTCTTATATTAATGCATCTTAATGTCACGGTTGTGCATCAACTACTACAATGGACCCTTATGTGTGTTGCCATCCAATGCAATTATTATTATTTATTTTTATGCCAAAAGACTCATAAAACACTCGAGAAAAAAAATCCTGATGTAGGTTGTCATTATTTGTGCATGAAAGGGTTAAAATGAGACCATTTTTGAAAATGGTGTTGTGTGATGTCTTCTATTGAGAAAAAAAAAGGTCCTTGATTGATGAAGAAAATTATTAGCAGTCAATTCAACAGTTAAGTCATTTCACCGTCAACTTGCATTGTTTAAATACAATTTTATATCCATGTAATATGGAAGTAATCACAGAGGAAAGTTTGTTGATCCATATAGACACGATTTCCCCCCATGTATTCAACAAGCAATTCATAGTTTATCATACTCCTCTCTTGTGTGAACAGCCCTTAAAATAGAAACCAATAAAAGGTTCCCAAGTGATTTTTAGCAGCGATACGAAGAGCAGCAATGCAAAGGACAGAGGGGTCTGTCTTCTGAGAGTCAGAAGACTGTTTTCTACCAGGACAATGCGGAGGCTTATGAAGACAAGAAAACAGGTCTTTTTATCTCATTGCACGTGGCGCCTCTCTGCATAACGCAGCGCCTCACTGCCAGCCAGGCCATTACTTGAGAGCAACACCATTACCTCCCATTAAGTGAGAAGAACAGCTTCCAGGTTCCTCGCTCTCCTCCAGCCGAGCAAAGAGGGTAATTACAAAAAGAATGGCCTGCATGCTGCAGAAACTAGCAGCGCAGATAAATCGGGGGAAGCACCGCTCCCTGTGGGCCGACTCGGGCTGGATTTATGCGACCAACCTTCTGTCTGCAGACCTGCATATCCATCTCCCTTTGCCCACCACTATGCTCTGTCTCTGAGCGAGAAACTACCATGCTCTCTCTCCATCTGGCTCCCCATCACAAACGGGGGGAGGAAAAAAAAGATCGCCTTGGGAGTAAACAACTACTTCGAGATGAAAACAAGTACGCGTGGGGGGTGGGGGAAGCTGGGCCGTGCGAAACTGACAAGTGCTACTTAGAACAGTTCACACTACAGGAGTGCTGGTGTGAGGCAAAAAACTTAAAAAAAAAATAAGCAAACAAGTAAATAAAGAATGAAAATGAGCAGGGGCACGTTGTCAGTGAGGGGAGAATACAAAAGAGAATTAATAGCCAGAGGTAGTGGATAAAGTGAAGAACAAGAGAGAAACACCAAAAAGTTTCTGCTTACAACAAAAAAACTATCATTAGTTTGGGGCCCTGATTAGCTGGCAACCTGTTCAGAGTGTACCGAACCTGCTGCCCGAAGACAGCTGGAGAGGCTCCAGCACGGATAGTTTGGGGCTCGTCCCAAAATTTAAAAAAAAAAACAAGACGAAAAAAACGTTTTGGGTTTTTTTTTTGTGTGTTGTATTTATTTGGGTGTTCGCTTCTTTGTTGCACGAATATCTTAAAGTTCTTTTCATAGGAAGTCATGCCCCGCATGTAAAGATGCTTCTGATTAGTTAAATAATTCCTATGATTATAGTGGCACTTGATACCTTGTGAATGTGTTTTCTTATGGAACAAAAATGTTATTTGTGACACCATCGGCATCGACATTTGTTTTCTTCCAACAAGTGGAGGGAAAACATGCTTCAAAAAACCCAAACAATTACAATAGCTCTGAAATTGTCTGGCAACCAGTTCAGGGTGTATTCCGCCATCTCACACAAAGTCAGACGTAATAAGCTCCAGTTCAAACGCAATCCTAATGAGGACCAGTTGTATGGAAAATGGATGGATGGGTGTTGAAAAAAGCCTAAATAAGAGAGTGTGTCAGAAATGTTTATAGCCTGATGTTACATAAAATATATTTCAAATCCAAACTACAAATCACAAGTTTTCCCCTTGAAAGTAATCCCCCTGGATTCTAGCATGTACTCTCCTAGTCTTCAATTTCTTCATGAATTAAGTGGAGAGTTTCTTTCAGATTCCTGCACAGCTCAGTGCTCACGGCCATCTTGATACTGTCCATATCTTCAAAATGGGTGCCCTTGATGAAACCCATGTATTGATAGAAAAAAAAAAACACAGCCAGGTCGTGTAGATTCGTGTCATCAATCCCACTGTGAGGCTGACGTGCTAACCAGTCGACCAGCGTGCCGCCACCAGACAACTCATAATCAATAAATTTTACATTGCATTCATTTGTAATATTTGACATTTAAATATGTTGGAATGCAAGTACACATTTTTATAACCTCTAGGTACTGGTAAACATTGAATGCAAAAAAAAAAAAAAAAAAAGTGTGATTTTTCTCAAGGGCGGCCCAGTGGTCCAGTGGTTAGCGTGTCGACCTCCCAGTGCAAAGGTAGCGGGTTCAATTCCAGCTCTGGCCTCCCTGTGTGGAGTTTGCATCTTCTCCCCATGCCTGCGTGGGTTTTCTGCGGATACTCCGGTTTCCTCTCACATTCCAAAAACATGCATGGCAGGCTGATCGAACACTCAAAATTGTCCCTAGGTGTGAGTGTGGATGGTTGTTCGTCTGTGTGTGCCCAGCGATTGGCTAGTGACCAGTTCAGGATGTCCCCCGCCTACTGCCCGAAGATGACTGGGATGGGCTCCAGCACGCCCCGCGACCCTTGTGAGGATCA
Source organism: Hippocampus comes (assembly GCF_001891065.2). Classification (NCBI taxonomy): domain Eukaryota; kingdom Metazoa; phylum Chordata; class Actinopteri; order Syngnathiformes; family Syngnathidae; genus Hippocampus; species Hippocampus comes. Next base: position 3,781,780 of record NW_017805010.1, read on the forward strand.
AGCGGATCAGAAAATGGATGGATGGATGGATTTTTATCTACCCTTGTGCAATGCAGTGGGACAGGTTTGGTTCTTGTCTTTTTTTATGTATTCATCATGGGAAATTAGGGTCGTCAAAATCTTGGCAAAATACATTTGTTCAAACAAAAACAGTTTGAAAGCTCCAGAGGAGGGTGGCTTGTGTTGTTTGTAATGTGACAAAATCCCAAAGTCCAAAATCTTACCGCATCGACCTTGATGTTGCACCCTGATGTTCTTGTGGTGCTTGCAGGCATACTGATGCAGCTCACACTCGTTGCGGTAGTCCTTTCCATCGCTGCCACACACCGTCTGCTCTGGTTTGCCCTCACAGCCCAGCGGGCACATGCATTTAGCCGACAAGCCGTCAGTGGACTGGACACAGGTGCTGCCGTAGCTGCAGGTCACCTCAGTGCAAGGGTCTTTGAGAACTGAAGGCAGGGAAAGGCAGGGGGGTGGGGGAGAATAGAAAAAAAAAAACAATAAGTCCAAAAGAGTGTGATTCTCACTCACACTGCTGCCAAACAATTGTACTTGAGGCCACTCGCTCCAACCGTCACAATGGACTATTTCATCGCATGGAGTCCATTGTATTTAAGTGGCGGCTAGTGCGCGTTGGAAGGCCCATTGCAGTATTTCAGAATGTCAAGAAGCACTTGACATCCCTCGGAGGGGACGTTCTGTCGCGGCTTTGTGTTCTGATTTAGAGCTTTGAATTCCAAACATGCTTTCCTGCCATGCTCCAGCGAGCTTTAATCGCTCTGGCCGAGAAGGGACCCATTGAATATTTACCTTGCCACAAATGAGTCCAACAGCGAGAAGAGAAAAATGGGAAAGGTATTCTCCCGGAGGACTTTGTTTTCAGCCTAATTAAACAGCGTGCCACTTGTCGCCGAATGATTCACTGGTGCAACTTTTCATTCTGCCGATGCTTGCTGCCACTAACAGGGGCTGTTCGATGGGCTCAGAAGCTCCACAAAAGGTAATGGAACGCAATCGGCATCCCGCAGATCAATTAATATTTACGAACGGCACATTTCACTGTATGCACTCGCATTAAAAGAGGGGTGTCATGCCGGAAAGCACTCCCATTTCCAAAACCTTACAAAATGGTTGTTCACCGTGGCCAGTAAAATGCTCCTTCCTTGTTGCAACAAACAGCTGGAATTCATACACAGTACGGTGAATTCACATGTACGCACGCACACAAGCGGGTAAGTCCACTTCCTTAGGTGGTCTCAACTCTAATTACAGTAATTGGTTGGGTTATCCACTTGAACAAACAGATAGGGGGGTGGGGGACACTGGTCAATACCGCCATGTATATGTAAGAGAGTTTCCTGAAAACAACATACTTATAGCTGCTCTGCCATTGGCTATTTTCCGAGCATCGTCCTGGCATCCCATTGGCTAAGAGGGACCTCTGACCGTATGTGTCTATGGATGGAGATAGATAGATATGTGTTTATCTAGTGTCCTCGTTATTCCCCTCGGGCCATGAGGTGTTCCGATAGTTTTATGTAAATGTGAATCACCCAGAAAAAGTGTTCGCTCACTATGCTGATTTTTGCCTTGGACATTTTCGAAGGATTGTTAAAAGCCGACAAAAGCAACCGTCCTAGGATCAGTTCTTTACAAAATGCCAGGCAAAAACCACTTCTGATAGAGAACATGAACTAAAGAGGGCAAAAAACAACAAGGACGCAGTTAAAAGTGAAATGAACATCATTTTTATTCTTTACTCTATTCATTGGTTTTTTTCAGATGATGCACAACTCACATTTATTGTGTAATAATCTAATTGTAACATATATTTGTTACATATTTTGATGCATTTTTATGCTTCATTAAACATTTATGTCTGAATTTTGGGGGACTTGGAACGGATTAGGACACTTACAGTACATGGAAAACGTGTCTACTTACAAAATTTTCTAGTTCAAACATTTCTTCCAGAACCAATTCATTTTGTAAGTAGAGGTACCACTGTTCTGTATATTGATATCAAAACTCAAATGAAACGCCGGACATGCGTTGCTGTTATGCACATAAATACCAACCATGCCCATAAGATGAGGAAGGATGAGTAGTATTGACCCTCTCGCTTAAATAAAAAAAAAAAAAAGAAAAAAGAAAAAGGAGGCTTCTTTTTGAAAACATGATCCTCAGCTTCTTGCCTTCGGGATGAAATGACACCACTGTCTTTTTAATAAGAGCCAGAGATGTGGGCAGAGATACTTTATGGATGTGTAAGAAGAAAGAGCGGCTATGAAGACTGCTCTTAATCAAAGCATATCCCCACTCGTTCTCTCTCACTCTCGTTCTCAAGATACATTTTCCTCCCTTTTATTTCCTGCTCCTGTCAAGTCCTTTGGAGGTTTAGAGAGCATTAAGACTTTGCTAACGAAAACTTTAGGAAACTTATATTTTTTAAATATTTAAATAAATATATCTTATTTTGTCGGAGTATTTCAAAAGGAACTCTAATTTAGAACCATTCAAGAGCAAGTTTCAAATCAAGCATGAAATAGCGGCTCTCAATTTGGGAAAACTGATGAAAATCATGTAGTCATCCGCGGCGGCCGTTTGATGGCAGCCATCGTGGCACTCTAATTAGGTCGGAACAATGAAGCGCTGATCATCCTCGGGTCCTAAAGTAATGACCTCGCTGAGGTTAAGCAGATCAGCTCAAAGGTTATGATCAGCCTCAACGGTACATGCAAAACAAAAATTCTAGCCTAACGCAGCGCTCCAAACTTCGGGTTTGCACCCAAGACCCGTCGCAGATCAGTTTTTATTGGGTAGCTGATTGTCAGAGTTGGTGAAAACCCTCGTTGAATTATATATATTGAAACTCAAATCACAAGCTAATGGAAGAAAATATTGAGGGATGAAATTGAGGGGCCATTTGGAAGGAGCAAAATGAGATGATTCTAGCCGCCAATTAAAGATATCTAGCAGATAGCGATCACTGGAGAAAATCCCAGCGCATTTTAAATGGCGACGATAATGACAAAACTGAAGATAAGGGGGGTGACAGATACACTGACAAGATAAAGATGCAGAGCAATGACATTTTAGCGCCATTGTGGTGAGACAGCATCTCCAAAGTCAGGATGATTGCGTGCGGCTTTGGTGACTGTTTGTTCTGAAGTTTGAAATGCAAAAGCAAGTTTTTAAATCATCCGTACCAGGGGGGAAAGTTCTTTTTTTTTGGTTAGCATTGGAAATAGGGTGACAAATTGCATTTCTTCCTAGCACATCAATTATAGTGATGAGAAAATGTATGTGTGGAGCAGAAGTGGGCATCTCTGGCGACGTCCATTTTTATGATCCACATTATGATTAAATATATGATATTGTATGCGGGCGGCCCGGTGGTCCAGTGGTTAGCGCGTCGACCTCACAGTGCAGAGGCGCAGGGTTCGATTCTGGCTCCGGCCTCCCTGTGTGGATTTTGCAGGTTCTCCCCATGCCTGTGTGGGTTTTCTCCGGGTACTCCGGTTTCCTCCCACATCCCAGAAACATGCACGGCAGGCTGATTGAACACTCTAAATCACAGGTGTCAAACTCAAGGCCCGGGGGCCAGATCCGGGCCTGCCAGGTCATTTTATGTGGCCCGCGAAAGCAAATCACGTGCCAACTTGCTAAAATCTGTACCGAAATGTCAAATTGTAATGTGTAATAAATAACATTGAGATTTTACAATAATTTTGTTACCCACTTTACACTCACTTGAACAATAATTGAACAAGCTATTGTAATTGACTTGACTGATCTCAAAACAAGCAATCTATTAATTTGTTGTGTACAAGTAATAATTTTGTTTTTTCACTGTCGTAGCGGCCCTCCGAGGGAAGACGTAACTCCAAATCGGCCCGCGACTAAAATCAGTTTGAAACCCCTACTATACATTGAGTGAGTTTGAGCTTGGATGGTTGTTCATCTCTGTGGGCCCTGAGCTTGGCTGGCAACCGGTTCAGGGTGTCCCCCGCCTACTGCTCGAAGACAGCTGAGATCGGCTCCAGCACCCGCCGCGACCTTTGTGAGGACAAAGCGGATCGGAAAATGGATGGATGGATATTATATGCTGAAGTGGAGGTCGGCGGTCTACTGAGTGCAAGCAGACCTTTGTCAGGTTTTTCAATAACGCTTGAATGATCCCGACAGTCAATGGCAGATGGACTGATGTGGTTTAAAATTTTTTTTAAATTCGATTAACTGCAGCCAACACTCGACGAATGACGTGATTGCGAGCAATGACATGGAAATAAGTCAGTCATATTGTCATGCAGAAGGTTGAAATCACTTAAACCACAGAGCAGACATTCTCAGTCGGTGGCCACGCCGTCAATGGTGATTCCAAACTGTGTCATTCAAGAGGGAAAAAAAAATATCTGAGTTTCAAGATTTCTAGACGTGGTGTTCACCAAATGCCACGGCGATACACCCGCAATTCAATGAGACGCATTAAAAATGTCAGAACGGCCCATTTAAAATATGCATTGGTTAATTTAAGGGTGTGAAAAAAAAAAAGATCTGAGATTATAAGTGTCCACTGTTGAAGTTGAGATCTGTTCTTTTACATTTTCATACATTTGTGCTTAACTTCATCTTACTCGTATGACAGTTCACATTTTGCCCGCAAAAGAAACTCATCACAATACCATCATCATATTTTTATACTTTGTACGCTGTTACAATTGTCTGTCATCTATTCTTTACAGAGTTGTCTGAAGATGGGCGGGAAGTTGTTTTGAAATCTGAACACATTGGAGCAGCATTCTGAAACGGATTGTGACCCACCTTCGGGATTGTATTAAGGCGAGATACATCCGCGCTACTTTCCGGCTAGTTTTAGCATGTTTTGTTCAAAAGTAGTTTATGAGGTGAGGAAAATACACTTCAAAGCTCTTCATGGTGATACCTTACGAGACTTAGTTACGAGATGACTGATGACAACTGAGAAGAATCAAGAGTAAGGAGAGGTGGATAATGTCTTCCTCAAAAAGTGGGGCAGAGGGGCTTTGGAATATGGGGGGCGATTACTGTGATCCTCTCCCATCTCATCCAAAGCCCAGGCAACCAGGAGGCAGGTGGGTTGGTGTATTAGGATGGGGATCAGCTCTGCTCTCTCAACCACTGTTTGCCACTGCAAAGTTTATGAATGCTTCATTCGGGACAGGAAATTGTCAGTAACATGCTGGTGTGAGCTGGCTCCCTGCTGACGTGGAATCAACAGCAGCCTGTGTGTGTGTGTGTGGGTGTGTGTCCATGCGGAGACTGATTGGCATTGCATGTGTCCTTTAAAAGGTGTGTGATGATGAGTTTGCAATGCGCATAAATGTGTTTTCGTGCATGCATGCGAATGAGTGGGCTGCTTCCTGTAGTGCAGGCGCAGAGATGGAAGGGGGAAGATGGGGTGACTGGAGCGGGGGGTAAGGGGGAGGGGGGAGCTAATCAAATGCAATGATGCGATGTGGGAGAACTTGGCAGTGTGAGTTCTAATCAAGAACCCCCAACCTTCCAGCAGCAGGAGAAGAAGAGAGGAAAATGGCAACAAAGGTAACAGTGACATGAAGGAGAGGGAGTCGTTTGAAAAACATGGTAAAAAAAGGAAACTGAACATTCACAGATGCTCACTGGGGGGGAAAAGAAAATTCTCTCTCTCTCTCTCTCTCTCTCTCTCTCTCTCTCTCTCTCTCTCGCTCTCTCTCTCTCTCTCTCTCCATCTCCATAATAAAAGCTTTGTTAGCCGTACATATGTATTAAAACATGTTACATTATTTACAAAAAAATGTATTATCAAGTGTTCATATGAATATGAAAAAACATACATCACTCAGTCGTAACTTCAACGATAAATGACAAAGGTGTATTGTGACACCGTCCCATATGAATTTGGGAAATGAAAACAATACAACTGTATTTTCGTCGTTTGACAAAGTTATGATGACACGTATTTTGCTATGTTAGAATCTTACCGCTTTGGATTTGAGTTTGCTTATATAACATGATGAGCTGTGTACAATATTTTCTTAGGCCTTTCTTGATATCTCTTATTGAGGCTGCTCCTTCTTTTGGAATAAGTACCACAAAAAAAAAAAAATAAATTAAATGCATGCCCAGTGATTACGCTTTAATGACTGCTATACTGAGATATGATTTTTTTTTTAATACAGCCCATTTATTAGACCTCATTAGATTGTGCTGGTGGTCTTAATGTTTTGCTCGGTTGGCCAACATGAATTTTTAAACATGTTAAAAAAAAAAAAAAAAAAATTAAACATGGAAAAAGTACTGAACTTTTTTTCCTGCAAACTGTTTGTTTTTGCTTACAATCTTAATTTTTATTCCTGCTACCCATTACCAACGAGATCCAACTAAAAGAACATCCAAGAAAGTACAAACACTGTTTGTTTTTGGCATTGATAGAATCTATGTCGAATTATTATGCTACTTGTTAATTTTTCGTTGCTTAATCAATGAAATATATTTTTTTAATGATCGTTTTTACAATGTCCAACTCAAGTGTGCTTTTTAATGAACTCTTGCAGTTTGGGACAATTACCATTTGTTATCACATCAAAAATTATTTTTAGGTATTCATGATACGTTTTATGAGTTTTATTCCAAAAACATGATTTGAAAGTGGAAAGACAATCACGTTAAAAAAAAAAAAAAAAAAAGTGGAAATGTGAAGATTTTACACATTCAGACGCAAAGGCAAGATTCAAATTAAATCAATTAAGAATGTATTTAATGACAGTATTCTATCATTTATATTTTTATTAGAGCTATGTTCCTATGGAAACAGTGAACCAGTGCCCGTTTTCATTCAGTCAATTTAATGAAATTCGAATGAACAAACTGAGACAAAAGAGAGACTCAAATAATGTCAGAGCTTGGGATGAAGCAATGAAAGTTAATGTTAAGGCTGAAGGAGAAAATGTGGAGAAAGGATGTGGAGCAATGCAAGTGGTAATAAGACTGAAAGGTGCAGAAAAGAGATAAGGGAAAGGGTCAGGGCGCTGTTGAAGAGGACAAACTCTGAAGAAATAAACAAAATTAATGTGTGGAAAAAAAGTAAATACAGACGATGACATGAATCCAAAAGAGAGAATGGGGGGAGTAGGCCGAAACGACGAGAAGGCCAAAGGGTTAATATTGCTTCATCTTTCTCAACACAAGGCCCACTGGAGGATAATTCTCCATGTTTGATGTCGTTCTTCAAACAGTCCCACTCAACTGAGACCCACTTTTTTTTTCACTCACTTTGCTGGGTTGCCCTTGAGAATGCAGGGCGAACCATAAAATCTTCTCATCATTCATCATTTCCAAAACAGAGCATGCCGGCGTATGTTTCTCCAATTTCATTTCACTCGCAACTTCAACTTTTGAGGGTAAAAGCGTCGACAGCAACAAGACTGATTATTACATCTGCTGAGGATTAGGTTTGGGAAATAATTTGGGAAACCTCAGTGCAGGGGAATGGTGGTATGGAGACCACCAATAATAGGGTACACAAATCTTATAATTACTACCGGAGGATGTGGCTTCCCATTAAGATATTAACCCTTTCATGCACCAATAATGATAACCCGTAACCTGATAACATGATCAGCTGTCCACTGTAGTAACCGCTGTCCCTGGGGGGGTTAAAATGACCCATTGGTAGTACAGCCAAGTATTGGCCACTTATATATACACATCACAAAATCCATCCATCCATCCATCCATTTTCTAATCCGCTTCTCCTCACAAGGGTGTGCTGGAGCCTATCCCAGATGTCATCGGGCAGTCAGAGAGGTACACCCTGAACCGGTTGCCAGCCAATCGCAGGACACACATAGACGAACAACCATCTGTGCTCACAATCACACCTAGGGACAATTTAGAGTATTCCATTCGTCTGCCATGCATGTTTTTGGAATGAGAGGGAACCGGAGTACCCGAAGAAAACCCACGCAGGCACGGGGAGAACATGCAAACTCCACACAGGGAGGCCGGAGCCGAAATCGAATCCTGCACCTCTGCACTGTGAGGCCAGCGTACTAACCGCCCTTCTAAAGTCTTTGCAAACCATTAATGCACACTTATGACCATCACTATAATAATCCCATTCCAAGCCATTACACATAGATGTACTCCATATGAATGCATTATAGGCTACACAAAACTGGAGCAGTATAATTCCAAGAAATACACCCACAGTTGCAATCTTTAGTCTGTTTCTACGCTGGCACGTATGCAGATAGTCGCCGTGTCTTACTGCAGTTTGCATTGCGTGGATTGCATGCTTGTATAGGGGACTTCAAACAAGAATGTATATTTAATCTGCGAGTGCGTGCCCACATACGGGTGCATAAGGGTAGTACTGCTGTATTCATACCATATATAGCGTATCGACACACACGCACACATGCAGTGTTAGTCTGGCCAAGATCTGGTTATGAATACCAAGCAAAAAAAAAAAAAAAAAAAAAGAAATCAACACCTTGGGGAAATGAGAGCAGGGAAATGGAGTTGCATACCATGACCCCGTGGCTCTCTTTGTGTTAGTGTGAGCGTGCATAAATGTGTTAAATAATCCCCCAAGAGAGATTTGATTTGTCTGTGTTTTTGTATATCTGGGCAATTGTGCAATGCGCGTTACTGCTTATGACAGCAGCAGCAAGACACGAGGAGATGGTATCTTTCAGAGGCAAAGGAGGAGGAAGGGAGCGAAGAAAATTGATCGGACGAGCTGAGCGCTAATCTGCATGTGTAATTTCTGCTATCAAGATTTTTCTGGAGTTTTGCTCAGAATCACGTCACACGATACTGACTGACCTTTTGTAGACCTTTCGCCAGTCTGGAGATTTTCAAGGTTTCTAATATATGCTAACGTTACGTTTGTCTTATAATAATAAGAAGGCCTTCAGTCGCGGCCATGTCTGGATGACTCACTTAAGTTTCGTAGCGAAAACTCACATACGTCACGTCATATTTTAGTCATCAAAGAACCACGTTTAGCTCGTCATTGTCTCATTTTCGCCATGAAAAAAAGGGGCATTAACGAAATAATTTCGTCATTCTGGACGAAAACAACACTGGGCCAGCATTTTATTTGAAGGTGCCTTTCTTGGCACTCAAGGACATTGTATAATGCCACATTATATTTAATGAAAGAACAATAAAAATTGGAATGAGAGTGAAAAAAAACCCAGAAAGGGGCAGATCAAAAATGATCGGTCGAGTAGGAAGTTTTAAACACGTGCGTTTTGAGCAATGATACGAATTGAGTGAAAGAGTCTCCTCCCAAGTGCCACCGTGTTCTTGGTTCATGCATTCATACGTTTGCCATGTGTGCAATCAGTGGGGGGGGGGGGGTGGGACGCACTGAACCGATGTCAAACTGAGCGTGGGCTTGTTTGTGCTGGTATGTCATCGCAATATCCTTTTGTGAAGGGGACGTCAAGACAAAGCAAACTGCAGGTGCGAATGAAGAGCAATTACGTGCAATGACAGCAGCCGCAGTTCATTCATTCTTTGTGGATTCGGGCCCAGAGTGATGCATCTCCGCCATCTAGCAGAGGGTGTTACCAAACCAATATAACAAGTGGGGAGAAGAGGGTACAAAAGAGCGCATGAGTGTCAGAAACAAAGCTGAGAGATACTTTGGCTTGGAGGTTTCCTGACCTTAGCGCTCTTCGCCATAGCTCATTTAGAAGGGGATGAATCTGCGCTTTCTACAGCCCAGTTCAAAAAAAAAATCTGACCAAAAACATAAAACCAAGAAAAGCAACCGAGGTAGCAACTTGCCTGATTTAAGGCTCCTTCACTTTACAAGTTCAGGTGCAAAACTAACTTTTTTGTATCCCTCGAATCAGTCAGTGTTTAGCTGCAGGATTGTGTTGTTCCCAAAATCTTCCATCTGCATGCTCTCTGTAATACGGAATGGGTGCAGCACACACAGCGACACAACCTAACTTGACTGAACTTTCGCGCAGTGTGTAAATAGTGTTACAGTGAAACTCCTCTACAACGAAATCATGTTTGCAGCAAGAAATTTTTCACAACAGGGGGTTTTTCACTGTAGCAAATTTGATCTCAGATGTAAACACACACACACGCACGCACGCCCACACACACACACACACACACACACACACACACACACACACACACACAAAACATGCACCAAATCCCAATGTCATTCTCAGCCAACTTCATCCACATGCACACTTGCATTCTGCACTGCCCGCTGTGCTTACACAAAGCAAAAGTAAGGACGAATGAAAAGTCCCTGTTCCACAACAGTGAATACACAAGATGACTTCTCCAGCAATTCCCGCTTTCTCTCTGGAAGAGAGAGTCACAGCACGTGCGGTCTGGGAAGGGGTACATTGTATATTCCTGGCAATCAGAGCAGCCCCCTTTTCCCCAGACCGTAGTGAAGCTCCCTAATGTCAACCCCACATTACACAATTAATAAGGCTGAAAACAAAGAGGAGTTCATTTACAACAGGAGGTACAGTGCGGCCAACTTTGCAGTCCCCTCTAAAGCTGAGCTTTTTAAAAAAACGACTAGCGACATGAACTTCTGTTAAATAACAGACAATATGAGTGGATTCATTCTCACGTCGGTTTATGGATGATAAAAAAGTTATCCAGTTGAAGGCAATCACGGAGTCAGCCGCGCTGAACATTGCCAAAGACATGATGTGCATTGACATCAAACGCAAATGCAATGATTTAGTGACGTGGTGACTTTGGAGTGCAGATATGCAAGTATTCTGCCAAGGTCGCTTTGCCTTACATGCATAATTCTACATGAGGAAAGACCATCAGAGAGCTGGAGGTGCCGGGTTTCAACGAAGTCATGCATTGACAGCTTTTTAACATTTACAGTGTGATTGGATTTTACCAATAAGAAGTACTGTTCACATTTTCCTGAAAAAAATAAGAAATAAGTTCAAGGGAACCTCAACATAACAGACAATTGGGGCTAAGGGTCGCCTGTGAAAGACGACTGTACATTGCAACAAAGTACTTTCCAGTTTAAAATTATTGCTTTGTTCTTTTTGTAGCCTATACATTTTTATTACAGTGTAAAATTATTTTAAGTATTGATAAAAAAAAAAAGAATCCTGCAACTGTTTATTATTATTGTTCTGTACCAAAACCAAATATGGCCTACTCAAGAGATGATTAGCGCCCGAGTTGAAAACAGCCGTCGATACGAATCGGTAGACGCAAGATGCTTCTTTTGAGCTGCGCGCTTACGGCGATGCTAGGCTAATGTCCATGCTTTGTATTACCTTTTCCTTTTCGTCATTTGAGTCATGTCGGGATCTGGTGAGCAGCAACAGTAACTATCTAACATTTTTAGGTCACACAAATCCACGAATGAGAAAAATGTAAAGTAATTCCGGCACATCAGTATATTCTTAATTTGAAACTTTATAATATAGACAATACTTTTCCATTAAATAGTAAAACATCGAGGACACTTAATTGTGAATGTTTTTTTTTTTTCCCCAACCTGGCTTTTTCCAGCTCTCCACTGAGTGCCGTTGGCTTCTCGTTGTTATCAGGTTCTCACTTTAAACGGAGCCTCTCCTTTTAATTTTGATCATATCTGAGGCCATTCATCTTTTAACCACGTGACCGTCAAGACATGAAAACGAGACGATTTTGACTGAAGAACAAAATGAGGATAATGAAGAAGCTTGCCCTGAGCTGGTCAGAGCCATTAAGAAGCGGGCGATGTAAATACAGTATTAGATGGACAAGTGAGGGCAAGCAGAAGCCCTCATCTCCAAAAAAAAAATGTGGCCCACAGGAGAGGACGAACACGTTAAATGTTCTAATAGCCTCTTTGCTGAGATGAGTGAGATGCTCAGTGAATGTGATGATTTGCCCACTTGTCAGCTTAAGGGGAGTGTGCAGTCAGAGCGGCTATGTTGCCATCACAGTGATGACAGTGAGGTAGAAAACCAAACACGAGTTGTTATATTCAGCTGCCTTTCTAAAGGGTGACACATGACTGAGGTTTTTATAAGTGGAACGGTTGTCAACAGCTGACCTGATAGTAGAAGGGAAAAAAAAATGATGGAGTCGGAATTGCCTGCCTACAATATGGAGGTGTTGCATATTATAATTCCTCCCAAAACTTGTCATGCTTTCTTCTTCAACTGCTTCAATTGACTTTATTCAGAGTTCAGTCATTATATAACTTGCCGATTATTTTCATTTCAAGATGAATAAATGAAATTCTTCGTCAGCACAGTGGTCGACTGGTTAGCACTTCGGCCTCACAGTGTTGAGGTGCAGGGTTCAATTCCAGCTCCGGGCTTCCTGTGTGTAGTGTGCATGTTCAACCCGTGCCTGCGTGGGTTTTCTCCGGGTACTCGGATTTCTGGTTTGCCAACTAATTCTTAAATTTAGTTGATGTGCTGTGCAAAAATCATGAGACTCTGCCACACAAAGCCTACATTTTGCTGTCATTTGGTTATGTTTACATTTGGACATTAAGGTCGGGCGAAATTATTTCGGGCTAATGATCATTATTTTCATAGTCGATTTTTCTGTTGATTATTTTGTCGATTGTTGGATTAATTTGATGAAAAATGTTCAATTATGGAAATTGAGCATTTTCTTTCATCAAATTTTTGTTACAAACAGGAAATGATTTCAAGTTGACAAGGCAGAGAATGCTCAAATTATGATTCAGTTCCTGGTTTGGACCGTGGCATGTCAGAAAATTGCCAAAAATGCTCAAAAAAGCAAAAGCAGATGCTTCGAAATGTTTTATTTTTAAATGTAATAATTTTATTCTAATGAACATGAGAATCCACTTACTTTGATGGAGCACAACAGAAATCTGACAATATTTGCTCTTCAGAGGCAGATTAATCGATTAGCACAACATTGATATTAATTCACTTGGTCATCGATTAGTAGTTGATGAATAAATCAATCATTGCTCTTGTAATATAATTACAATAATTTTGCTGTTTTGTCCACAAAAAAAAAAAAAACCCTGGAAGCACAAAAAGTTGTATTTAAGGCACCTTACATATGTATTGCTTCTAAACATAAATGTGACGATGTGCGGAAAAATGCACATTTTCTTTGGTGACTGCGCTGCAGAAAAGACTGACTAGTTGATTTGAATCAGACATGACAGCTTGTCAGAAATCTTGCCACTTCATTTACCTCCATGAAAACCTGCCAAACACTTTCGAACCGGCAGATGAGGACATTTTACAATGTAATGCAACTGACAGGTTACTTGGAATACACCTCAGTCCGTCAGATTGTTCACCCTGTGCACGCTCCGTATTCTATAATCCTGATCTACGCTGCTGATGAGGCCCGAAAGGCTATAATCTCCAGCAGAGTGACCCGTCTTGAGCTAAGAAGCGCTTGGCGTCACATGACCTCCAAGTAACACTTATTTTTACTCTCTCACTCAAATACGCAGACATCGGCAGTGAGACTATTGGTGAATTCAAGGGAAATCAGATTGATGCCAACTGGTCAGCAAATTAAGGAGACCTACTGAAGTCAAACACAGATCATTTTTGTAGGTCATTTTTTTCCCGGAATTGAAATCAATTTCCCTTTCAGAAGCCATGGAAATAGACTGCGTCCAATGCAGCATTGTCTGCGTTCGCAAAACAGATTTAATGTGGCATACAACAAACAGTTTGGAAAAGGATGGATGGATTTATGATGAGCTAGTTAACTAGTATGTACACAAATATAGACTTGAATTTTGAGTGCCCTGACTTAGTTTTTCATGTCACGATCTGTCACTTGATCTTTTTTTTTTTTTGCTTTGCTTTGTGTCACAAGATAGTCAAAAAAGCTTCAGATACAACACTGCTCGAGTGAACTGCGGAAAAAAAAGACTCACAGCAGTCGCTGGTGCAATTTACATTTCTTTTGAATGACAAAAAAAAGGAAATACAAAAATGAAACACTTGCTGGCGGCTAAATTTTGCTTTTGAAGACTAGTTGATTTGTTTAAATTCTCCTGTATTCTTTTTTAATATTCTTTTACACAATACAGTGCTATAATTGTTTGTGAAAAACAAATAATACAAAAAGTAGTTGCCATATTTAGGGCCTGAAGCAGGTTAGCTTAATAGAATGTCAATTAATTTCAATGACAAACAATAGCTAACAATAGCTAACTCGAATTGAGATGCAAATTGGCCAAAATAAAATAAAATCTCAGATATTGTTTATTTATTTATTAATTTATTACAAAAGTCACATTGCTGACTTTCAAATGATTTTTTCCCCTCCTTTTCGTGGAGAAATGACTTTTCTTTGTTTTTTCCAGGCATATCTTTTTCCGGGATAGAGTCGTACAGGTGAAGCAAATATGTATGACTTGTTAGCACATACCTCGGGTCAAAGTTGTTCAACATGTTGGGAAAGAAAAAACCTGCTTTTGCAATTTGCAAATTTTCAGCACGATTGATTTCATGATTGCCTTCGACTGGGCCTTTATCCTGTCATACAGAAAGGAATGTGAAAATGATTCTGCTCATGGGGTTGCCTGTTTCTTAGATAAAATTAATGTCACTAGACACTTTTTTTAAAGTCACTGGAGCATTTAGAAAAATCATTAAATGTAATCAAACCAAATTGCTAATTTGGCAACATTGACTGCATTTGTAATGTAGCTACTCTCTGTTCACAGCCATGTGTTCAGTGTAACCAGTGCACATCAGTTGAAATGAAAAGGTAACGTAAGTGAAGTATCTATTCACGTTCACCATGAAATGTCTTCAAAACCCCACCTGAGTTCTGTCAGGGGGGCCTTTGAGGCAATAAGGGCTGTCTGTTTTCCCTCCGCTCTAATTGTGACCTTTTCAAAACAAGCATTTTAATCCCTAAGTGAAATTCAGCAAGACAACCATCATCATTATCATCATGAGAATTGATGTGCTTATTTATACTGTTTTCGCAGTGACCACATGCTGTTTGTTGCCTGCGGTAATTGTTCTGCTCCTGCTGCACAGGGGACACATGCAGATTTGGCTTTCAAGTCTTTTTTATTTTTATTTTGTTTTACTCGGTGGTTCCTCAATCATCGGTCGGCTCTTTCATCTCCATCTACGGCGAATGTTTCAGTTTACGCCCGTTTCAATGTTATTTCTAACCTCCCTCTTCCGTGGCCCTGCCGCTTCGGCCCGCCCATTCTTTGCCCCTTTTTATCTCCTTCGCTTCCTCTTCGCCTGCGGTGACCACTCACCGAGCTTGTTATTAGTAGCAGAAGCCAACCTGCAATGTAATCCTACCCTTGGAATAAGCGCTGGAACCACACTGGTTGGACCACGTGAGGCCGACAGAACATTGCAACGGTAGTCTCGGTGTGTTGAGGGTACATGTGGTGTCTCAGCTTTGGTTTTGTCTACATAGTGGCGAAATATATGAAAAGGAGACTGGAAAAGATTGAAAAGTTTGCTTTGTTGGGAGAAAGACAGAACTGCAAAGCTGTGCTGTTCGGACAGATCGCAACGGGGATTCATTAAGGTGACAATAACAAGCAATTAAGCGCCACTCAGAGACCTGTGGTGTGGAGGAAATCACGATATGTTCTCCACCATCAAAAGTGCCAGATCTAAATCCATAATTTTCACAATATTATTATTTTACTGCCTGAAATTAGATGCTATTTAATTTGACTTCCCATGTACAGGCCACATACGCATGATGTGGACAAAAAGCTTTCTGTTAAAGAAACAATAAAAAAACAGCAACTGGAATAATATACAATGAAATATAAATTTGAAAAAAAAAAGGGCCGAATAGAAATCAGACGTTGCTTGATGTTTGTGATCCAACAGAATTAGTCTTTCAGTTATGCGAAATGAATTTCGCAACTGTCAACCAGTATTTTGGCAATCGTACCATTTTCCCCAAATGCACGATGGTCAGCACGCCCCTGGTTCTTGTACACGATTATGTTACGGTATTAGAGTTTCAGTGTACCTACTTTTGTAGCCTGTGATTGTTCATACGCAGTCAAAATAAGTACAGTACATACTGTAGCTTGTAATTAGAAGAAGAGCGATTCTGTTGTTGCCATTGCAAACGTGCATGAACTAATGTAAAATATTGGTGGACGTCCCATGTTGCCTCAGTGTCCGCACAAATATTACTGTAGTACCGTATTTTCCGGATTATAAATTGTAGTTTTTTTGCGTTTTTTTTCATAGTTTGGGCAAGGCTGTGATTTATACTCTGGAGTGATTTATATGTGAAATTCTTGACATATTATGATTATTTTACATGTTATTTTCACATTAAACCACAAGAGGGCGCTCTAGGCCTGTGCTGATAAATCAATGATGACGTAAGCGACGTAGAAGAGGAAGTGCCACATCTTCTGCCTCCGGAGTTGGCGGAGTTGTTTAAAACTGACAAGATTTCATTGGATTTAGTGGTTTGGAGTGATGGTTTGGTAAACTTGTGAGCATGTTCTTCATGCTATAGCTATCTGAATAACTCTTATGTTATGTGAACATACCAGGCACGTTCTCAGTTCATTGTTTATGCGTCATGTACAGTATTTTTAGCATATCGTACACTCATTCAGCCTGTTGTTCTCTATTTTATTTTTATTTTAAATACCCTTTCAAGATGCCATGTCTGTTCTTGGTGTTTGATTTTGTCAAATAAATGTCCCTAAAAAATATGACTTATACTCCAGTGCGACATATGTTTTTTTTTTTCCTTGATATTATACATTTTATGGCTGGTGCGATTTATAATCCGGAAAATACGGTAACCACAAAATTACTTCTGTTAAATGCAAAGTTTTGGTTTGTCGATTGTTGGCCCGGCGGTGGTACTTACAGCACGGCCCCTTACGCAGCACCTTGATGCGTCGCTGGGTCTGGCACTGGGCTTTCTCCAGCTCGCACTCGTTGCTGTAGGTGGACGAATCGGAACCACACACGGGCGCCACCAAGGACGGACATTCGCCTCTCTTGCAGACGCACTCTGCGTTGGCAGGGTCGTTCGGGTCTCGCTCACACACGGCGCCAAAGCCACACAACTTCCCTCGGCAGCCTGAATAGGAGACAGTTTGGTCGGTCTTAGGAATGATTTGGTACAAATTCATATAATGAGTGATAAGGTCTTTGTAAAACATAACTGTGTCCTATAATCACCTATTGCAATAAAATACTATAAAAAGGATATCTTCACATTCCTAGTGTGTCAAAAACAATTAGTCTAACACATTAATGTTGGCACAGTTGTGATGTTATTTAAAACATTGGAGCCTGTTCAGGATATTTTGCGTGTGAGGTTAGTTGTTACATTGTTCAGCAAAATGTACTCTAAAACCACAACACTGTCATCGTTTTATGATTCGTTTACTGGTGTGGTGCACAGTATGTCAGAAAATAAGCAAACATGTTGATCACTGTTTTCCCAAGTAAAGAGAGATATTAACTATAACTCTGTCTTTTTTTTTGATGCGACACAATGATCAGTCTGCTTTTATAGAGGAATAAAAAAAAATCTGAAAAAAAAACTGCCGAGAGGCTGAAATTTTGAGGATTTGGACAATTCTATGACTCAAAATCATTAATTGTTTTTCAAAAAGAATCATTGGTTAATTTGATAACCAACTGGTTGTTGATTCATCGTTGCATCTCGACAATAAACAAACCAGCAGTGACGAGAATCTCTTGGGCAGAGGTAATAAGGGATTCAAACATGAAGCAATGACAACTGTGAAAACAACAATGCCACACTCCCAACTTTGTCCTTAGCTTCATGACCAGATATAAAAATGACACACTGCTGCGAACATAAACCAAACAGGCAGACTACAACATGTGCATGCGCTTGTGCTTCAATGTAGTGTGAACATAAAACACCAAGTTAGAAACTAATTGACCCGTGTAGTGGCAGCTCCAGCTGGTGGCACGACACACTCACTTTGAGGGCCTCTTGCCAGCCAGCTGGCGATGCGTCTTTGCAAAAAATAAATACACTCTCAAAGGTGCCTGACCTGATCATCACTCACTGGGACCAATTCCCACTCACAAGAGTCTACAAAGCCAAAACATGAAACATGTTACATGAACACCTACTTGCACACAGATAGCCACTTCTTATCAGTGGCCCTCAGGCCGAGACTTCAAGCAGTCCGGCATGTGCACTTGGACCGGCCGCTGGGTTTTGCTAAAGTAGATCGACAGTTTGATACACATCGCACGCGCTCACAAACACAGGCCATCTGTGTGCAAACAGTCTACCTTCTCCCTCAAGGCAACTTATTCTTTCCTGAGAGTGATAGTTTTTGTGTGTGTGTGTGTGTGTGTGTGTGTGTGTGTGTGTGTGTGTGTGTGTGTTTAGACATGTCCACTCTTCTCAGTGGGAGAATGATTGACCGCTACCTGAGCTCACTCTCTTTTGTCTCTAGGAAAAAGTTTTGTGTATGCGCGCGCATGTGTGTGTGTGTGTGTGTGTGTGTGTGTGTGTGTGTCTGTGTGAGAGAGAGAGACGTGTGAACTCAAAATATGGCAGATAGTGGTGAATGCATTGACTCATTTAGCGCCATTGAACTGTCAACCAAGTTAGCATTTAGCATTAGCTAAAGTAATAACACAACCGCTAGTCACTGGTCATTGACTAGCGATTAAATTCCGTGTATTTAGTTCCTGGTGAAAATTTGCCACGTTTGAATGAGAGACGAACAAAACATAAAGAGAGTTTAGGAGTCAAGAAACGTCTTAATATATGTAACAACAGTAGTGATGCAAGCAGAGTGCCAAAGTCATGAACATTGATGGAATTGCTTATTGATTGTGAGCTGCATTCTGGTAATGTCAAGATTTGGACTTATTTGGAGGTGATGTACTGGAAGATAAAGGTTTAGCTGTGCTTCCTGCTTAGTCATACTGGTCTATATTGTCAAATACGCAAAATGTCTCTCTCTCTCTCTCTCTCTCTCTCTCTCTCTCTCTCTCTCTCTCTCTCTCTTTCTCAGTAATGTCACACATAGTGATTGCGACATGATGGCGGTGGTTTTAAGAGGTGAATTACTTTACCGAAAGGCCCTGCACGAAATGCACCACCTGTCACTGGTATGCAGTGTACCATAATAAAACAATCAGGGTCCAGTTGTATCAGTTTAATTAAAACTGTTTCCCCAATGTGAAAATATGTCATAACTTCGTCAAAGCTAAAGAAACAAACACCATTTACAGCCCATGTTGATATGTTTAGTGTGCTTCAAATGCAACTTTATATGGGATCAGCGCACAAACAACTTTCCGAGGTGGATGAACGACGAAGCCAAAGAGGGATACAACAATCATCATATGAAATGATGAAAGGCTAAGGAGAAAAAAAAAAAAGACGATTTTCTTCTGACAGCTGACCCACCACCTGGAGAGAAAGGCTGACGGTTCCCAGCCAAATTTCTTCTGCAGTGTTTTGCTCTGAATCCCGACTGTAGCCTCGAGCTGAGCTGAGTGAAGAAAGACTGACATTGAAGGTGCAGACGCGGTCAAAGAGAAGGCACCGTATCAGGTGCATGCAACGGTCTGAATATCCAAACTGCGTACTTATGTAGTTCTTTCCTGGGGGAGATCATGTATTTGATGATTGTGTTTCCTTTCCGGATCCACAAACAGACAAGATACTAAACAGCAACACCACTGCTAACAACAAAGGCCCCTAAAACTTTATCAACAATCAACACGAAATATGCTGGCTCTGACGAACTCTGATTGACAGGTGATCTTTGGGAATGTGTAAAGAATGTGAACAAAACGGATCAGGTGGATTTATCCCGGAGGAAGAAAGATATCAGTTTCAAAGCATCCATACATCCGTCGACGTTCTCCCGCTTCTCCCGTCCAGGGTTACAGGGTTTTTTTTTCACTAAACAAAATCATATTATAAAACAGAATCATATACAGTGGTACCTCTACTTACAAACATCTCTACATACGAAATTTTCAAGTTACGAAACGCCTCAACAGGAAAATATTGCCTCTTGTGACGAAAGAAATTTCAAGATACGAAAGGTAAAAATACGGTATGGCCTGCTCCTTGCAGCTCAGAGATTCCTGAACGCAACATACTTATAGCTACGCTGCCATTGGCTACTACCGAGCATCATCCTGGCATCCCATTGGCTAAGAGGGACCTCTACCATATGTGTCTATGTGTGCAGATAGATACATAGGTGTTGATGCAGCATCCTCGTCATTCGCCCCTGGGACCATGAGGTGTTCCGATCGCTTTACGTAAATATGAATCACCCAGAAAAAATATTCACCAGTTGGGCGATCTCTCTCCAATTAATTTCGTAAGTAGAGGTACCACTGTAATGAAATAAAAATAAAATACACAAACGTGGCCATACGTGCTTTTCATCAGACTGTTTCCCAGCACTGATTTGCCACATGTGGAACAAAACACTCCAGAAAACTTTTTCTGTCTAAACACTCGACAAACATAGTGTGCGGCAAACACTATGCTTGCCTCCACTAAAGTGGTAGGATTAAAATAATTTGCAGTTTGTTTTTTGTTTGCAGTTTCAGCAGGAATCTGAAAAAAAAAACTAACTATATACTATCTTAACATGATTACCCTTACAGGGTGGCACAGTGGGTTTGATTCTGGGCTCTGTCTTTCCTGCTTCCTGTGCGGAGTTTGCATGTTCTCCCCGTGCCTGTGTGGGTTTTCTCCGGGTACTCCAGTTTTCTCCCGTATTCCAAAAATATGCATGGTAGGTTAATGCAACACTCTAAATTGTTCCGAGATCTGAGCGTGAGCGGTTGTTGTTTGTCTATGTGTGCCCTGGGATTGTCTGTTAACCATTTCAAGGTGTGTCCCCCCCGGCCTCCTGCCCTAATTCATCTCCAGCACACCCGCGATCCTCGTGAGGATAAGTGGTTCAGACAATGGACGGGTGGATGAATTACCCTGAAATCTTGTGGGTTTTGGTGGGCGTCTGCTCTCTACTCAACAACCATAGCTGCCACAAAAGGACATATTAATATGAATAATCATTGCTTTTTAGAATAAAGAATCCAGCTGTTTCGAGAAAAAAAAACAGTAGAATTATGTCTGTTATGGACTGATTGCAATGTATGACTGAGTGGATGATGCTACTGAATTTTCATGTGAACAGGCTGAACAAGAATGGGTACTCATACACCATGCATAGTTTATAAAAGCTCTACAGCGTTTTCTACTTCTACAACAAATCTACTTGATTGATGGTTAAGAGTCTATGAAGTCTCACATCCTTGTCCATTCAACCGACAAAAATCGCATGGTTTGTAATTTAATGTTTAAGTTCCTTGCACGATGAATGCAATCATCCACCCAGTGTACATGATGACCAAATATGATTCTGAAATGAGAAAAATGAGTATTGGGCATAAAGGATAAACACTTTTTCCCTTTAGGTTAGGGTGACCAGACCTCCCGGTTTAATCGAGACAGTCTCAGGTTTGAGCCTTGGGTCCTGAGTGTCCGCAGATATCGCCAGCGCCATTATTTTGTCTCACTTTAACGCAGACCTCCTCCCGTTTATTCATTTATTTTTTTATTCCAGTCAGCAAGTCAACCAGTTTCCCTCTTTGTTCCTCTGTTGTGCTGTTTTTATTTTCATGCCTGTTTGAGATGAATAAAATAAAATCAAATGTTTGCGCCATCAGGACATCAGTCAAACAGTTTTTCATGATGATTCACACAATGAAGCAATTAAAAAGGAATTTTACTGTTAAATTCCTTCCTATTGACTATAACATTCACATTTGCGTTCTCGTTCTCAATCCGAATCTAATAGCTAGGAGGCATGTTTTCGCCCTACCCGAACGAGAAACATTTGAAATGGAGGTTCTCATGGCCGAATGCCGCAATTGCCAGTCAGACCCAACTTGTGATTACATTTATGTTTAGTTCCTGATGAGAATTTAATGTGTATTCGATTCTCAGCGAAATTGGAGTGTCCGGGTTTTGAATTTTGAAAATCTGGTCACCCTGTTTTAGGTGGCTGTAATGTCATGTCCACTAGCGAAGTGAAGACTGGACAATATTACTGCAGTGTCCAGAGCTAAGGCAGAAAAATGTAAACTGACTTTAAATCACGAACTCGTAACCCTCCCTTGTACCCAGGAGGAGTGCAGAATGCAAACACGCACAGGCAAGAAATGTACATGGATTCAGATTATCGAAATATATGCAAAGTTGACAGCATGAGCTGTGCTTGGATTTTAAATGAGTGTTTGGTGAGCATGTGTGTATGTGTGTATTGTGTGCTGAGTGTGTGTGCGTTTGTGACGACAGAGTCTGCTGTGACTGGATGGCTGCACCGTGCTGGGTTTACACTTTGCTCGCTATTGATTAATAATACAAACTCAAACCATTTTCAGTGTGAATACAAGCTTTGCCATTCTTTGTCCAAAGGTCTTACCGAGCGAAAATGAGTGTGCGCATGCATGTTTGCTCTTCCATGCACTCACAGAGTGTAACGTAATCTCCCTTGAGCCCTGCAGCGTTACAAGCTTCACTTCCATGCTGCTATTTTTTTTTTCTTTTCTATTGGAGGCCGAGAAAGAAAATCCCATTGCAGAGAAAGACAGCATGTCCAAGTTTGTACTTGTTCGAGCAAACATCTTTTCCAGGTGTTGAGGCTCATCCATTAAGCATGATGGCTCGATGGCGCCTTAAGTATCGACAGAATGAGTCATGAAAGAGAAGCGATAACACTGTTGTGATTAAAACACGACACACTTGTGGAAAGATGTATAATTTAACGCCATACATATAGCCAGGGCTGATTCGGTATGTTCCAAACTTAAAAACAAACATTTCTGGCTCAAATGGCATCATACAATACTTTATTTTATTGTTAATGGAAATTTGAAGAACGACGACGATAGTATTGTGTGTAAATATACTTCTAAGCACATATGTGCAGTGGGCCATTAATCTCCTGACATTATTTTATTCATCATTCAAGTTTATTGATTTGTGCATGCTCAATAACTTATGGTTTCTGTCAATTTTCATAAAAGTGTGAGATGTAGCTCCACTTTACAGTTTGTATCCTCTATGTAATTTACCAGTGTTGTGCCTTTTTCTGAAATGAATTTCTTTTGCTTCCAACTGGCAATAATGTCCTTTGGCAGCAAGATTACAGTCTCCCCTGTGGTTTCATGTGTTTTGGAAGCCAGAAAACATTGACTATGTTTGTTTTTTGTTTTTTTATCAAATTTAATCGAGGTGGACAACACAATTACATACAAATATATTGTCGCTGTATTGTGAAAAAACAAATATGCCCATTTTTGTCTTTTTTTTTTTTTTAACATGAATGGGATGGCCAAAACGAGGACACTCCATTAACGTTTTTTTTTTTTTTTAATGGAAAACTGGTTGAAATTATGTAAGCTCCAGTGCCCGATCCCAGTTGCCCAACATTCTTTCTGTTAACCGAAAACATCTAAAGACGTGTTTCGGAAAGCCTCAATTCTAGTCAGAGTTTATTAATTTATGAAGGTAGTGACAGAAGCATTGTGAGGAAGTTCACAACTGTACACAATTTTCCATCTTTGTCACACTTAAATTGTTATCAACTAATGTTAGCTGTATGTAGGAATGGAGCGGTTAGCGATATCAAGGTATACCACGGTTTTAAAAAGTCATGCTGTCAAAATCAGCGGGATCAACTTTTTTGTTGTTTTGTTTTGTGATTTTCGTAGCCCACAGTGGTTAGTCGTGGCCGAATTGACTACTAGCTGCTGCCCGTAATGGCGCAGCACAAGTTAGCTTAGCGCCTAGCATTTGGGAGTAGCTGGGAAAGCAGGAAGAACCGTGTGATGTGGCTCTGAGAAACGTTTTTACCAGCTCGAAGCTGTCCACAAATAGCATGTCGCTTGTGATTCGTGAGTTAAAAGGGATTAAAATGCTTTAAAAAAATTTAAATGCAGCATTGACAATCAATGTCGCGTTGTCTAAGATCACAAAACAATAAATCGTTCGTCAATCATATTATGCCCCATTATATATTCATAAACAAGTTAAAGCTGAATAAAACTGATCCTGATATACGTGACGGCCAGGCGTATGGAATAATTGTCAGACATTTATTTCTGTTTAACATCTGAAAGTAAGTACAAACTGGCTGGTCCAACCTCTGCCACCTATGATTGTTTAAAGCTTGAAAGGTTGGCCCTTAAATGTTTTAATGTCAGTGGTGCATGCCAGGTCTTGGAAAGATTCCATCGTTTTCTGTCAGACTTCAAAGCGAATCAGAAAAGGATTTGAGAATACCCAAAGGAAGCAAGTGAAGATGGTCATAAATAATAAAACGTCATGAGCTGAGACAAGACTACAGCCAAATAGCGAAAGCACATGGGCAGCAATGCACAAAGAGCAAATGTGTCGATGTGAACCCCCAGATTTGATCAATGACACAAACACCAATGAACGACCAGACGAAAGACAGGAGATCAGAGTATGAGAGTGGATGGGGTTTCGATGGGAGACACAGCTCAGTGGCATCAAAGTGACGTTGCATCAATGTTGAATGAGTGTAAATTCATTATACTCCAGCACTCCTGAGGGACATCTTCCACTTACTGCCCAATAAATGGAGCTGCTCTATTTTTCTTTTCCCCAGCTGATGCTAAGTAACACAGAGGGGCTCTTTTAACGGTTCTTGTCTTGGCCCTTCTATTTATAAGCGGCATGCCTATTAGTGACGGTGCCTGAAAACTTGAGGCAGTGAGGGGAAAGGTTGCCATGACAACGGCCGGTGATGCAATTAGAACCACTTGCATCATACAGTTGGGAAAGCAATACTTTCCATTGTGCACGCGCAGGTGGTTTAGATCACACAACCAACCGTCAAGGTTGACTACTTCTGCATCTTCATGGCGCCGCGCCAATTGTCAAATCTTCTTCGGGAAAACCGATTCACCTTGGAAATCTTGACTTCTTGCGACGTCAAATGATTTTTTAAAAAGTATATACTTTATTTATTTACTCAGTCCTGCTAAAAATGGTGAAACAGAGTTCTCATTGAAAATTAAAGCTTGCATTAAACCACTTATACGGTCTCTGACACAAATAGACGGTGGTAATAAACCCATTGACTACTTTATGTGTCTTCTGCTATTTACTGCAAGTAGGCATGGTGAAGTCTCCATTGCCTAAAGAGCTGATCAATGTGTCACTGCTCAACGTGAGGGCGAATAAGTGCCCTACTCAAGATAATAGGTAGTTTAGCATACGGTCTTTTTAAAAAAGTCAAAATGTCAAAAATGTAATAAAATGGCTAATGGGAATGTAGTAAGTTGGAAAGCAACGACAGACTGTACATGCCAGAGTCCTTGCACTTCGGAGCATTTTTTTCCAATCGTGTTTTTGTTTGTTAATTTATTTTTAAGGGTATTGTTGCAAAATGAATTTAAAATGTTTTCTATTGTTTTTGCTTGTTTTTTTTAAGGGGGGAGGGGTCATAGTTTATGATAAATTTAAGGTTAAATTTTTAATATAATTACCTACCATTTTTAACTATGCAGATCGCAGCAAGGTATTTATAGTGGTGCCACTTAAACAATTCCACCCGCGTACCTGACTCGAACACCCACTCTCACAAATGAGCCATCTGGTTCTCACTCGGCTAATTCGCAGGATGAACACATTTACCAAACAATAGACCCTGTATTGCGCAAGCACAGGCTATAGACCAGACCACTGCAGTCAGTAAGGCAATTTAGGGAAATGTGAAGTAATCTTGGGGATGGCAGAGAAGGAGGAGAGGACATTAACTTCATTAGGAGTATTAGGAGAATATGGTATGCGGCAAAGAGGGAAACATGGGTGAGAAAATGAATTGGCAATAAGGAAGTCTCCTGTCGCCATAAACTTTTAAAAGCAGATCATTATGCCTCTATGTATACATCTCTGCTTAAACACCAATAAGACATCTCTCGACTACATACATTAGGCAACTCCGCTTGTTAGGATGTTGTGTACCTTTTAAAAACAAACCCAGATTTGTCATTTCCCCATGCTAACGTTGTTTCCTATTGTTGCTCCTGTTCTGGGATCCAGTCATTGCTATTTGTAGACTCCCTTGGCTAATGCGACTTCATTTCTTTTAATTATGTCCCACTGGCATGGAGTGCAGCTCAAAACACGAGGCAAAGAAACAAGGAGCATATAGAAAACCCGTGGCACATCATCGTGTGTAAAGCCAACCGCATTACAAGAAATATTCACACAATACCTTTGTTACTCAAGTCAAGGCTGAGTGCATGATTGTTTTTGTGTTAAGATCCAGTAAAGTGAATTTGAAGATATGTTTCTTGATACATCTTAGTAATAATTTCGAATGTTACTTAAGGTAAGGCAAGGCAGCTTTATATGTAGAGCACCTTTCATACACAAGACAATTCAATGTGCTTCACACCACCAAAGACACGACACCCAGAAGCATTTCCAAACAAAAATAGCTTATCAAAATTACAAAAGAACGAAGATTGACAACATTTAAACCCCTTATGAAAAGATTTAAAGATGTTTAAAAGAAAAGTAAAGAAATTAAAAATAGGTTTCTAAAATTACAGTCCTGCGAAATTGATTTAAACATTTTCAAAAGACCTCAATCAAAGGCTTGGGGAAAAAAAAAGCATTATTCTTATTTTTTTTTTTAATCTGGGTTTAAAGGCATTTACGCTCTGCGCTAACTTCATTTCGGTTGGCACTTTATTCCATTTACATGCAGCATCACAGCTGCGTCCCCTTGTTTGCTTTAAAATTTAACACATTACCTGTTCATTTATTCAAGTTTTTGTGATGTGATCGTTTGCTGGAACTGTTCATTTCTATTTTCATCATTTCCTCATAAAACAAAATATTTCAAATCAAACGTCGACAAACATCCTCAAATGGAATATTGCTCGAATAAATAGGAGACATAATTTATAGCCGAGCACCTTGCAGAAAACAGGAGAAATAAAATAGTTACCTAAGCAAATGCCCGACAGCTACATCAATCTCTTCCCTCATTTATTGTTCTTTTTAGTCTTTGAAGCAAGCAGATGCTGAGTCTTCATAAATCAGCGGTGAAATATGACAGTTGTTGACAGCAAATAACATTGGCCTAATCAGGCTTGTTATGTATGGAAGGGGGGGGAAAAAAAGTTTGTTTGAAGCATAAGACACGCGGCAATACGTCTTCAATGAGCAACAGACAACTCCTTAATTAAAGTCATACTGATTGCAATTATTAATGCTGTAGTAATGCACACGAACAACGCGTCTGTCTTCTGCTTATGGAATCCTGAAAGTACAAGGATTAACCCTTTCGTGCACCCTGAACCTGATAACACGATACGCTGTCCACTGTAGTAACCGCTGCCCCAGAAAGGGTTAAGGAAAACAATATGTATATTACGTACTCCTAGATGAGGAAAAAAACGTTCAAAGACCGCTTAAAATTATATACCCCGTTTCACTGCACTGGGTAATCGCTATGATTTACGTCAGGGGTGTCAAACTCATTTTTTGTCCTGGGCCAGATTTTAATTATAGTTTCCTTAGGAGGGCCGTTTTGGCTGACACCATATAAAGAAGTCAAGAATCACAGTTTATTCACCGATTGTTGAAGTTCCTGTAATGAGGGGTTTGGTAACAAGAAAATGCTTACAGTATCACTCTTATTTATTACAAATGAGAATTTGAAATTTTGGTCAAGATTTTAGTAAGCATCATGAAAGTTGACATCTTTGATTTGCTTTCGAGGGCGACATAAAATGATGTGGCGGACCAGATCTGGCCCCCGGGCCTTGAGTTTGACACCTGTGATTTACGTTATAGAATCAAATTCAAATGCATGATTATAATACTTCACATGCACATTTCATCTTTTCGAGTTGTCCCAATCGGATCATGTGATTTTCAGCTGAACGCTATGGGCTGAAAATCTGATTTACAGCCTTATAAAAAGTTACCACGTTGGTACAAGTTAATTCGAAAAAAAAAAAAAATTGGACAAAAAAAATGTCATCGGGACATCTTTATTACAGACCAATTGGAACAATGTCGTTGGACTACCATGGAACAGAGCTAGTTGACCAAAAATAGTTTCAACTCTGTTGTCGTCCTGCTCCATCGTGTCTTTTTTCCAAACGTTATCAATAATGCAGCCATGGATGACAGAACCCGATTCTGTCACCTCCTATCTGCTGCTCCAACTCAGCAGCAGTTAGCCACAGAACTGATTTCTGCGGGTCTGCAATATGCATGAAGGAAGCCAGGACTGCTGCCGGCACACTGTTGGATGCAATTATTCAGCCGAGCTGCTATGATGAGGAGAAAGAGTGCCGCTTTGTTCACATCACTGAGTGTGACATCATCTTCACA
The DNA here is from genome assembly GCF_001891065.2 of Hippocampus comes. Classification (NCBI taxonomy): domain Eukaryota; kingdom Metazoa; phylum Chordata; class Actinopteri; order Syngnathiformes; family Syngnathidae; genus Hippocampus; species Hippocampus comes. Next base: position 3,810,220 of record NW_017805010.1, read on the forward strand.
AAGACCTCTGATGGACATTCGATGTCTCTCGCCTTGGGTATTCTATTTTTATTTATTTTTCACCCTTTCCAATTACAAACAGGCATAGTGAGCGAGTGTGAGGAACACTTTTTAATGAGGAACAACATACAGTACTTGGAGACATGCAGGGAATAGATGCAAAGAAACGAAGATAATGATGCAGACACATGCAGACATCATACCAAAATTCCAGAAGCTTAACCAATTTCAAACTTAGTAACTTGGAGACCGTTGCTGCATGACATGAACTACTTTTTAAATATTTAAACAACTTGGAATCGAGCTTTGGAAGAGTTCCCTCCAGTGACTGCTGCCCAATTGACGCTTGGCAGAGGGAAGCCATGCCATCAGAACTCTCCTTGAAAAAGGAGTTGGACAGGAATCTAAGCCCTGCATGCCGGCTCCAGCGTTGGGCATATCAGGGCTCTGTTTATATATATAATTTTTTTTTTTTTTGATATCCCTGGAATTTTGGAGGAAGCCCAAATCAATAGCAGATGGCAGCAGGATGCATCTCACAGGAAACCCGGAGAGGGCTTGGATGGCAAGCCAGGAAGCGTCCACGTTCCTAGATGAGAGAGGCAAGCCTCCTCCATATGGTCCTCATCGCCATGCCTCAGCACAACAAAGTGCACACAGACTCATTAACACTTAGGAGAGCTGGGAGAGGAAATGGTTCTAACTTGTGCATTAGTACCACCATATGGGAAAAGAGGTATTAGGACATAGTAACCTTCTGATGGCCCCAGAAAAGAAGTGGAGGGTTTGAGATCCGGCAGTTAATGGACATTGACTTACAAAAACATTCCACCAAGTGGTAGAATTCAGTAGGCTAAACCTCAGAGAGATGCTCAAACATCGTTTTGGGGCAAATTAGTGTGCCATGAGCTGTGTGCCACATGTAATTATCCAGTTTTACAAAATTGATCTGAAAAATGATTATATAGTTACCGTATTTTCCGCACTATAAGGCACATTTAAAAGCATTCAATTTTCTCAAAAGCCGACAGTGCGCTTTATAATCCGATGCACCTTATGTATGGATTAATATTCTGTTTTCTTGGACATAGTATTTTAAATGTTCTGTAAAGCGCTTTGTTACAGCTGCAGCGGTTGTGAAAGCTCTATATAAATAAAGCTGTGTTGTATTGTATTCCCTTTAGCGTAGCTCCATCTTGTGGATGTATAATGCAACCGCAGCCACTATTGTAGCTTCTCTTCTATGCATTTCATAATGTGTTTGGCCCTATATATGAAAACAGTTTTAAAATAGGGCAATCACTGAAGGCGCACCTTATACTCCGAAGCGCCTTAGCGTGCCGAAAATACGGTAGGATAAATTACTGTATATACCCGTGTTCATAGGCAAAGTTGACAGGGGTTAGAACAATTCATTCCCTTTTGTCATTACATTATTCTCAGCGGACCTTGAATGCATCACGAACAATCTGTACACACAGGCACAAGATCAATCAGCACATGAGAGACGTGCTGGACATGGCAGAGCTGAAAAAAATATTCAGAAACAAGCCTGGAGAAGGCACAAAAAAAAAAAAAGAAAAGAATGTGCACGCATTCTTCCAGACAAGCAATGTCAGTTGCATTACACGTGGGTAATGCAGCCAATTTATGACAAATTAATAGGTGGTGCAAACGTTAGGGACAATGTCGAGTGACTCTGTCATGATCGGCAATTCTAATGATTATTCCCCTCAATAAATTGAGCAATTAGTGAGCGGGTCACCATATTTCATAACCCCGACACAAGGAAGAGCTGAAAACAGTCTCGTCATAGGTGATGACTCCTTTGTTTCTGGCTCCAAGTCAGCCCTTAAAATCTTTTAGAAGCTTCAGTGCTCAAGATACGAAATGTTGTGATCATGGTTGCTCGGCTAGCGTGATTCGTCTCCACTTTGAGAGATCACATTGCGTGCTAAATTGATCAATTTGCATGAAGCGCGCCAACAACATGGAAAATTTGGTATGCAGCCATTTAGTAGATCAGATTCCAAATCCGTTCAAATTTGAACATGCCCCCCCGCCAGCACTTCTGAAATGATCGCCATGCACCTTTCTCGGAGGAATGCCAGAAAATGTAATGCTAAAGGTGAGTCTCTTTGTTAATGTTGACATTCCGTTGACAATGGTGAGGTATATAACATAAATCTAACTTTATTGCTTTGAATGAAAATTGGTTTTATTGTATTTGGCACTGTCTGAAATTTACACGTTGCTCTTTGACAATGTCACTTAAAAGAGAGTCTTCTTATATTTATAAAGGAATATTTTCTACCAATTAAGCATCTCAAGTGCCTATAAAGTATCCATCCCATCAGAGGTGCACCAAGACATGGTATGGAACTTTTAGAAAGTACAACGGAAAGGCACAATCTACCAAAATGTTTCAACGAAAACTACAATACTTGGTAGTAAATACGGCCTAATAGGTACGCAGAAAGCTCTTTCGGTTTCTATCGAGTCTCCATCAAGGGGAACGTGACGAAAACTGTCTGGAAGTCTTGCGGCTGGCCTAGTTGTAGAGGCGCCTCCAATGAGCCCCATAATTCACCTCCCTTCTGTGCACCTCCTCATTCAATTGCTTTAGGTCTCTGATCAATAGCTCCAACCAATGTGGCTACAAATCACTTCATTTTGTTCGCCCTCTCCCTCTCTTTCACCGACTTCTGCGCAGGGAAAATAAAAACAGCGACCAGGGGGATGGAGATGTGAAAAATTGACCTCTTCTTTTAAACCAGTTCAAATTGAGGACTCCAAATAGGCCAATAGAGAAAAGCGGAAGTGATTTTCATAGAAGCAAAGCCACACTGTGGACCCCTGTCATTCTTTGCAAACTTTTATCTCAGTCTATTTCTCAGTTAACAGCCCTGAAAGTTGAATGTAGCATATAATTGTGTTCACCCAAAAATCAAAATGCAACGTCCCCTGCATATCCAATACACTGAACTTATTCTCCGAGGTACCTTAAGGGCCTTCAGCGTACATAATTTACAAAAACACACACTTTGGAGAGGATGGGTAACCGCAAGGGACAGAGAATGGGCGTGCATTTAAATTTATTGACAGTATTCAGCACACACACTGCTGGCTTTAAGCGTCGCGTTGGAGCGATGCGAGATGCTACCAGCGGCCGCTGTTGAATTAATTGAGGATGACACAAAAGTATCTCAAAAAAACGGCCACCCTTCGTGATTTTCATTAGTAAGCTGGGAGTGCTTGTTGTGATATTTTCTCTGTGAGAGGAAAAAAACCCAAAAAGTACAACTTGGGTTCGTGTGTAGTTTGGAATATGATACTGAATGGGAGAGTGTTTAGCACCACTCAGCTCATTTGTCTTCATTTTCTCTCTTATGAGCGCTTAGCTCATCCTGACCTGCAACATGATGCCACCGCTATGTTCACAGCTCTGTGCGGGCAGCTGCACTGGCGCTCTCGCGTACACACTTGCAGAGACTTACAGCGTGAGCAGCCAGATTGAACAAATAGATACATAGTCAAAATCTGACCCGAGGGACTGGATGTTGGTGTGACACCTCGGAGGGGAAAGCTGGCCAATGACCAGCAAAGTACTTTCGACTGTGAAAATATTACATACAGCTGCACCACCTAATGGAATCAACAGAGAGGGAAACTTGCGTCTTTACAAAGTTACTAAGGCAGAGTTTTAATAGACGGCGGCAGAAAGTTACTAAGTCAATAAAATCGTTATAATATTCACTGTATGTCGGCGGCACTGCATCTTACGGAGAAATATTTTGTCCCATCCATGTTGCTAAATTAAGTAGCCAGTTTTATTGCTGAGGATGAAGGACTACGAAAAAAAAAATATCATCCCTTTCTTTATATAGAAACTACAACTAATGTATTCCATCTAAATCCTCTCCCAAAAAATAAATAAACATGCAAGGCACAAAAGCAGTGTGAAAGCTTGTCTGTTTAATTCATACCATAAACAGCACAAGCAACAGCATAATATTTAACAATGCAGTTTTTTTTAAATTTATTTCTCTTTGCTCAACCCCCCCTAAAATTGCTCTTTTCACTAAGTGCGTCTGCTCACGAGGAAATAATGAAAAAAATAAGAGAAAAAAAGCTTTCCGCTCTCTCACAGAAATTCGTTTTCAACTGTGCCAATAGAAAAGATTGTCTTTTAGAAGAGCCGTTCGGTTACCCGGGGCAACAAGACATTTATTTATTTATTTTTTTAGCTAGCGCATGCATATCGTTGTCATTAGGCACTGCCATTTGTCTTTGAATGTGTCTCTGCCCGTGGTTGCGCTTGTTAATTATCCACTTCCAATATGTCCCCCATACTAAGGAATGCTTGAACACATGGCTGCTTTGCTGTTTTAGAAGAATTCAACAAACAGATTCTCACTCAGTGCTGTCGAGGATCAGGCTGTTATTGGATGAAGTAAACGGATTTTTTTTTCGGACACTATTCATTTTGATCACTATTGGTATGCAAAGTAAACTGACAACATTTTTGCTTGATAGAAAATATCTTGAATGGATACAAACTAACAAACATGAAAATTTCGTTTTTCATGTAGAAATTATATCAAATATCCATCCATCCATTTTCTAATCCATTTCCCCTGACAAGGGTGTGTTGGAGCCTAACCCAGCTGTCTTCGGACAGTAGGCGGGGGACACCCCGAATTGGTTGTCAGCCAATCGCAGGGCACACATAGACAAACAACCATTCGTGCTCACAAGCACACCGAGGGACAATTTGAAGTGTTCAATCAACTTACTATCCATGTTTTTGGAATGTGGGAGGAAACCGGAGTACCCGGAGAAAACCTACACAGGCATGGGAAGAACATGCAAACTCCAAACAGGAAGGCGGGAGCGGGAATTGAACCCTGCACCTCTGCACTGTGAAGCCGACGTGCTAACCAGTTGACCACTGTGCCGCCCTTATATAAAACAGTATCTGTTTTTTGTTTTTTTTTATTGTGAAAGTCATTTGAATAATTTCTAGCCATTCTAAAATGTATTATTAATACATATGGTATGTTGATAAAGTTTTTGTAGACATCTGTTGGTTGTGAAATCCTGCTAACATACTGTACATGACATATATAAAAATTGCTCTAAATCGTAACTTCCCAGTCCAATAAAATGTACAAATAAACACACCCATGTGAAATAGAGACTGGCTCATTTCGCGGACGCCTTTCCTTCCCATTCAGCACGTTTTTTGCTTCAGAGGTTATCTATCATACATTAGGTTGAGCAATTTATATGGAAAACACTTTTAATGTGCAGCAGAGCGGCGCATCGCATGCAAACGAGACATCCGTTTAAAATACATGTCAGCAATGTTTCATCTATTAAAGGCTTTTTGGCTGAGCGATGCCTCACCTCGCGATGTTCAACATATGGCGGCTCAGATAAATGTTGCTCATTGTCTCTAGAGCAACACACTCACCCTCTATGGTCGTCTATTGCATAAAGGGAATCTCGTAGAATGGGAAAGTAGTCAGTTAGAGATTATCGCGGACTATATGATTCCCCAGGAAGGTGCGCTTACTATGCTGGGCAGCAATGACATCCTTGAGTCTGATTAAAACACTGCATTCTCTCAGCACTTCAAGAGGGATCATGTCAAGGCTGAATTTGTTCACCTGTAATTAGGTAGCTTCAACATATGTAGAGGCCTCATGGGACACTTTGGACTCTGCCTGAACTTTACCGTGCAATATCCAATTCCAAAGCTCACGGGTTTTTTTTTAAGTCATAAAAAAAAAAAACGGATTGCCACGCCTACCTCTGTGTGAACCTTTTGTTTCCTTCATACATTCACAGCTTGCCTAACACGATTTGAACTGCCAGTGCCTCTTAAGCTTCACCTTCCGAGTTCAAACTGTGAACATCGTCTATTCAGTTTGTTCTGAATAGAGCGGCTAAATGGATGTGGCACACAACAAAAGGCAGTCGCGAAAGTGGTCAAGCTACTTAGATCTGCAGCAACACAACAGAGACAAAAATACAAATGCAACACTGTTGTTTTGGGCTCCCACTTTCCATAAATTAAACTCAAAGATGTCCTAAAAGCAATCAAGAGGCGTACAATATATCTTTCGAATACATTTCAATTTAAACCTGTATTAGTGAGTTCTAAAGTAATTTGTAATTTATTGACAAATGCTGTCTGACAATGTTTTTAATGTCAAGATATCATTTTGGCTAACTTTTATCAAATACAATAAAACGAGACATGTACTCGGTGAATGTCAAAGGATTCGTTGTTTTGCTTTTTATTTGGCTTCTCTGGGGGGAAGGAACAGCTTCAGAAAGGGGTGTTAAGAGAAAAGTAGAGAAAAAGAAGATCGCAGGACACACAGAGACGAACAAACCATCCGCGCTCACACTCACACCCAGGGACAATTTTGAGTGTTCAATCAGCCTGCCATGCACGTTTTTGGAATGTGGGAGGAAACCAGAGTACCCGTAGAAAACCCACGCAGGCCCGAGGAGAACATGCAAACTCCACACAGGAAGGCTGGAGCCGGGATCAAACCCACGACCTCTGCACTGTGAGGTCGACGCGCTAACCACTGCACCACTGGGCCGCCATATTTCATTTTTTAAAAATTACTTCACAGTTTAACTTTAATATGAACATGATATTGAATTGAAAACAATTGTGCCATGGCTATAAACCCAAAGACTTGTGAGTAGGCACACAAAAGCATCAATGAACACTCTTTATTCATACAAAAGCTAAGAATGTCAGACACACTTCTTTTGCAAAACAGTTTTGAGCAGAGAAAAGCCAAATTTTATATATCAGTGGAACCTATTTCTTCCGACATCGACACTACCTCCAAAAAGCTCTTGGAGGTAAAACAAGAGGACCGCAGTTAATGGTTTACTGATGCTTGTGCGTTGAGTGTTTGTCATCGCACTGCTTGGCAGAGTGGTCTTGAAGCAAAGACTGCATCGGATTCACTTTCCATTTAATGGAGTGCCAGCATGCATTAAGCAGAATCAGTTATGTACTAAATATAGGCCAATTCATATGGTGAGATGTGTTGGCTGTGAATGTATAAATATCTGTATGGTAAAGAAACGAGCAGTAAGAACAACCTTGGTGAAAGAATAACAAGAGTGAGTGAGCACACTATTGTGCATGTGCTACGTTTGCTGAGGCACAGCACATAACCATCCAACGGTCCATTCATTCAGCCAACAAACCAACTAACCGTTCATGCGTCGACCCATGGCCATCAATCCGTCACATCAGTTTTGTTCGCCGTATCCATTAAGTCGGTCTTGTTATTTCATGATCGACATGCATTCATCCAGCCGTCAAGATCCCATCTATCAAATGTCACGGGTTGTGGGATTTTGCGGTGATGGTGGACAGAGGTGGAGGAGTCGAGTAGCAGGGGGGCAAAGCAGGATGAAGATTCAAAAAAATGATTTCACAAAAAAAAAAAAAAAACATAGGCTGGGAGAGCTGATTGGTTGTCACAAGGGACCGGCATGATGAACACGTGTGACTATAAAAACCGGATGAGCAAGGAGAGATGACAAAAGCAACACAGGGCAAACATAACAGGACAAGGCAAGGAAGCTTTCTCTATCGAGTCCATTTCATACACAAGGAAACTCAACGTGCTTCACAAAACATGAAACAAAACGTAATCCAATCACAACAGTCAACAAAAACGTACAGCATGACATCTAGTGCCCAGAAAATACATTCGTTAAGCCATCATTCATCAGTTCTTTCCCATCCATCCATTAACCGTGCATTCGGCCGCCTTCAATTCATCCTTCACCTACCACCCACTGACAATCATTGCGCATTCAGCCCACCTAACCTTCTATCTGTGTATTCGTCACTGGAAGGACATTTCATTCTGGCTGGTTTGCACTTACTGCTGTGTGCACACGCTGTACACAAACACACGAAACAGCGGATGTAGTTTTAAGCCCTAAGACACTGTCCATGATGTGTGTTGCCTGGGTATAATAGCGGCAGGACCAATGGAAAGGGCATCATGAATAGTGCATTAGGATGGGTAGGGTCAGACTCTTCAACGTCTGTAACCTCTCAGCAGATGATCTCCAGCTGGTTTTGTGCGGGGGTCTTTGACTGGTCAGACATTAGTGCATGTGTGTGTGTGTGTGTGTGTGTGTGTGTGTGTGTGTGTGTGTGTGTGTGTGTGTGTGTGTGTGTGTGCGTGTGTGTCGTCTTTTCTCGAGCAGGGGCTGCTCCATATTCATGTTTCACCAATAAGCGGAGAATTGAGTGTCACATGAGGCCATTTATTTCCTGGAAATTGGGCTGGAAATTATAGGGGGTGACATCAGGGGTGGGGGGGATCCGACCTTTGAACCTCACTTTGTGTGTGAGAGTTAGTATGGAGGTTTTGTTCAATTTGTTCGAGTGTAAATTGAGGCTTTGCTCAATAACACGAATGCTAACCAAGACTGTTTTAATAAAGCCCTCCTGGATCAACTTTCAATCTTCAGTCAGTCTGCTAATGAATAGATGAATGGACACATGTCACATTCTTTTTTTCAGTCTGATCTATTCCTCTTCTAATATTCTTGCGCCCATCAGTGAATAGTATTTAATAACAGGCAGGCAGGTAAACAGCTTCGACCGATCTGTTCCTTCTCAGATGCGAGACCAATCTGAAGCAGGTCAGGGTTGATGCCTGAGCCAGAGATGGAAAATATACGCAGGAAATTACAGCAATGGATGAAATACAAACAAATCACTTCAAAATTGGGCAAACTCAAATGCAGCTCGGGCTGTTTCCATTGTGTGCATTCTGAGGGATAAGCAAAAGATTTTTTTTTTTTTTAAATGGATGATGACAAACAGTCAGTGGCATTATCAATCTTGGTAGGATGGATCGTTCCATTGGTTCCTTAGTGACTTCATCCATCCTTCCTTCCATTTTTCTATCCTGCTTATCCTTGTCATGTCTGTCTGTTTGTTTTGTTTAGAGCCCCAGCTGTCGTGAAAGGCGTTTCCCTCCAGCAGGCGCACCCGTTCCGCGTTTACCAATCAAAGGCTGCCATGTATTAAAAGGACTGCCAAGCTGCTTAGTCTCTTGTCAGATTATTGACCTTTTGTCATTGAACTTTGTATTTTCATTACTCCTTTTTATCGAGCCCGATCTTTGGTTTCGCGTTATTGGACTTGTGATATTTTGTTTGTGTATCGGTGTGCTCTTGCACCTTGCCGTTGCAAGCGCTTTTTGCTTTATGCATTGTTTTTTTTTTTTTCCTGGCTCCTTGTGACCAGCGATTTCAGTTTGTACTTGGTCTGGAATAAATATTTTTTGTTATCGCACTTTGTCTGAGCCTGCATTTCTGGAATGCAAAACATTATTCGGTTTGGTTCAGAGCCTGACAATCCTCATTAGGTTCGTGGGTCAGCTGGAGTCTCTTACATCACCTTTGACAGGAAACTGCTATATGCATGTCTATGTCAACGGCAATAAGTATTTTAACCCATATTTTTTGTTGTTGTTTCATTTTGTATTTTTGAAGCCAGCAGCTTTAAGATGTTTTTGTGTGAGAGACGGGCACCAGCCAAAGGCAAGGGAACAAATAACAATTCAACACTCACGTTCACAACAAACTTGTAGTCTTAAATACACCAATCATGCATGTTGTTGGAATGCGGTACGACGACGGCGTACTCACAGAAAACCCACAAAGGCACAAGAGGAGCATGCGAACTTCACACAGGAAAGCCAGAGGCCAGATTCGAAACACCAACCTCAGAAATCTGAGGCATCAAATGTCTCTTGCGACTGAAACTGCGACATTGTTTTTTTTCTATCTGCAACCTCATCCGCATTGTCACCAAGTTCTCC
>NW_017805010.1:3825112-3874248 GCF_001891065.2 Hippocampus comes
ATAATGTGCGTTGAATTGCCATTCCTGATTTTGAATATTCCTAATAATGTTCATCAATTCTGCTCCTGCGGCTCAAGTTGCCATCCTGGAATCTAAGAAAGCCTGGACTTTTATTTTTATTGCTGGAGCCTTACATCATGTATAAACCCTTTTGATGGGTGTGTCTTGGATTTAAAAAAAAAAAAAAAAACACTGGAGAAAGATTGCTGACATTGACTTCTTTCTGATTAATTTTTTGGAGCATTGGCAGCCACTTTTTAACGGACATTACCATACAGTGGTACCTCTACTTATGAATTTCTCTTCATATGAAATTTTCAAGTTACGAAACATCTCATGGGAAAATATTGCCTCTTGTTATCAAAGAAATTTCAAGACACAAAAGGTAAAAATACAGTATGGGCTGCGAGTCGCAGCTCAGAGTTTCCTGAACGCAACATACTCATAGCTGCTATGCCAGTGGCTATTACCGAGCATCATCCTGGCATCCCATTGGCTAAGAGGTACTACTACCGTATGTGTCTTTGTGTGTAGATAGATAGATGTGTGTTTATGCAGTGTCCTCGTCATTCACCCCTCGGCCATGAGGTGTTCCGATAGCTTTGCGTTAAATGTGAATCACCCAGAAAAAGTGTTCATCAGTCGGGCGATCGCTCACTATGCTGATGTTTGCCTTGGACATTTTCGAAGGATTGTTAAAAGCCGACAAAAGCAAACCTCCTTGGATCGGTTCGTGACAAAGCGCCAGGCAAAAACCACTTCTGAGAGAGAACATGAATTAAAGAGGGCAAAAAACAATGAGGATGCAGTTAAAAGTTAAATGACCACCATTTTTATTCTCTATTCTTTGTTTTTTTACATAATGCACAACTCTCATTTATCGTGCAATAATCTAATTGTAACATGTATTTGTTACATATTTTGATGCATTTTTATGCTTTCAGAAACATTTATGTGAGAATTTTGGGGGTGCTTGGAACGAATTAGGGCATTTACATGGAAAACGCGTCTCAACTTACAAATATCCTTAAGAAATTTCTTCCGGAACTAATTAATTTTGTAAGTAGAGGTATGACTGTGTTATGTATGTCTCATTCTACGCACCTTCAGCATTTTGGCAATCTTCTAACCAATTCAGTGTCAAGAACCAACCACGTGATACTCATGAGGTCATGGAAAAAGCTACTGAAAATCCATTTCTGTATTATGGGAACATCATTCTAGAGCGCAAGTTTGTGACGCATATTAAGCTGCCATAAGTGACATACATATCATGTAAACAAGCCCCAGGGGTGTTTATTAAAGCCATTTTAGGCATGGACAAGCTGGTGAACAACATCATGTCTCTTGATCGTCCACTTTGCTTCTGGCTGGCTGACACGTGGCACCGCACAACATGTTGTCTTTCCGCACAAATAGCAAATATATTATTTGTTTATTGATGCCTTTCTGTACACTGGGATGTTAAAAAAATAAAATGTCCAGCAACATTACCATAATAGTGATTTACCAGACTTCTTTCTTCAACTTGCTCTTGGTTTTTGCTGTCATAAATAATATTACAGAGGGCAACAAGCAGTGTATGTGTGCGTGTGCGCGTGTGTTTGTATTGCGGATGGGTTGAACATAAATGGTGTCAGTCACATGCTGCTCAGCCACATGTTGCGGTGTTCTAATGGTGTGAGGCAGAAAGCACAGTGGTTGTCATGTCAGCCTCCAAGAAAGTAATACAGTACATCGCACAAAAGCAAAGAAAATGTTCACTGCATCATGCAGGTTTACAACACTAGCACATCATTCATTCGTTTTTTTGTTTTTTTTTCACGACAATAAAACATAACATTTTGAACAGAAATGAAGCCAAAAAGTAGCAGAGATGCATTCATTAAAAAAATAAATAATTACAGCAAAAGAAGAATTGCCATGTATGCTAGCAATAGAAAGTATGTACTGCTTTAAAAGGAAATGAAGAAAATAAAATGTATTAAATCCCACCCTATCTCAAAGTCCTAGTCATGTAAATAACAGAAAGTAAACAGACGAGTATATTACATTGAGTAACTATCTACATCACAGGTGTCAAACTCAAGGCCCGGGCGTCAGATCCGGCCCGTCACATCATTTTATGTGGCCCGCGGAAGCAAATCAAGCATGTCGACTTGCATGATGCTTGCTAAAATCTCTTCCAAAATTGAAAATTTTCATCTGTAATAAATAAGAGCCATATTGTCATCATTTTCTTGTAACCTAAGCCCTCATTACAGTAACTTAAACAATAGCTGAATAAACCGTTATTATCAACAAACTAAAATGTGGCCCACGACAAAAATGAGTTTGATGCCCTTGATCTAAATGATCGTCTGCAAAATTTAGAGTACAGTAGATTTCCACAATAATTACATACCAACAATGGCAATGGAAAAGATACAGACCAAAATAGTAAACAACGAGCACATATCAACAACTGCTGTGACAATGAAAGCATGCAAGTTCTAATATGCCTGACTTGGAAGGCACTGTTTTTTGCCACCCCCGCCCCACAAAAAATCTGGATCACTAAAATGCAAAAATATTCAATGCTTAATCTCCACAACTGAGTAGTTGCTACAGTATCTCAGTCTTGGTATGTATTTTCAGACACTATCCTCAAATTTAATGGAGCATGACATTAGTCTTTTTGTAAACAAATCTCTGAATTCACTTTACGAGGGTTCCACTGTAACTATCAACGGAGAGCAATGAACGGCAGAGCTCTGACTTCTTTGCAAGGGCAGAACATGCAGGACTGTCTGTGTGTTTCTAAGTGTGAGTAAACAGCCCCCCGCCCCCCAATACTCCCCCCCTCCCCACTGCTCTAAACGCTTAAATAACTTCACACAGCCTCATTATGGAAGACATTGACTGTGATGGAGGACTCAGTTAACAACAGGAAATCAGAGTACGACATTGTTCAGCAACATGGTGACATGGCAGGACATTTCGTTCAATCTAATTGTCATATCTTACCCAAATTAACAATGTCATTCTGGTGAGGTTTCAGTGTGTGTGAGTGTGCGTGCGTGTTCGTTTTTTTTTTTTTCCACCACTTCTGTCAACACCACCCAACAATTTAATTGGAGTCATCACTGCCTGAACAACTCTCATTTGAATGTAATGAACTGATTATGATTATTAAGGAGGATCTCAACATTATTGAAAAGATCAGCATATTAGCACGTGCTAATTCTCTGCAGTATATGTCAAGGTGAAAAGGGTACTTTCACTCCGTACCACCACGGTGTGCTTGATTTGATAAGTAGAAAAAGCTTTGATCAGTAGAAAAAATAAATAATTATCACACCTTTACGACTCTGTTATTAATCTAATATTCAACGAAGTGTTTCTGGTTGTACGTTCCAGCTAGGATCTATGAAGATTGTGAGATATTTGTAATCAATATTATTTCAAATTTTTTGCATTATATACAGTGTCGTATAGAACCATTTATTCTACCTTTAAAAATACCTACTTTCATATATTTGCAAAGAATTTATAAAGTTTGTGACCAGCCTTTTTTTTCACTTTAAGAACGTGGATGCATAAAGAATGTGAGCAAATTAAAAACATTTCCAATATGGTGTTGGCATGAATTGTTTCTATAATACAGTACAGTCAAACCTCAGTTTTCGAACGTCTCTGTTCTCAACCAAATCGGTTTTCGACCAAAAATTTCGAGTTTTTTATGCCTCGGATGACGACCGAAAATCGGTTCTAGACCAAACTGAGCGCACTTGAATGCGCCACTTGACTCCTCTCACCTTCCTTACACGAGGAAGTGACGCTTCCTCGTGTAGCGTTCCATTTTGAGCAGACGTGTTCAATAAAGATTTTGTTTTTAAAAAAAGCATGGTTTCGGTTTTCGAACAAATCGGTTTTCGAACAGCCTTCTGGAACGGATTATGGTCGAAAACCGAGGTATGACTGTATACCAAATTTAGGTCACAACGAACCAAGTCTCAGTACATGTAGCCCTGCCCACTTCACATCAGGTTCATTTGATCTCGAACTCAAAGTACAACGAACATTTTTTCTTCTCCCTCCGTTTCTTTTCACTTCAGATCAAAGATCATTTGATCCGTACGCGGCTCTTTAGAAGGGAAGAAAAAGTATTCCAAATATTTGCGTACATGTGGTGACATGTCACCTTACTGACATGTAAATTTGATTAATTTGCAACTGAGTTGCTCTTTTCTATCCGAAAGAATACACCTTAAACATGATGCATACGATAGGGCCATGAAATAAAACAGAGCACTCCAACCAAGAGTTTTGTGTACTTTCGAAGGGCATGGAACTTTGTTTTGGTGGAGTCAAGGCCTTCACCGGCGTCAAACGTTTAAAACGCTTCTGTGAATTTCGATATCTGGGCAGACAACAAACAGCATAAATTTGCCGAGTTAATGTGAGACCTTCTCAGCCAGGAAAACCATGCCGCCTCTGAGATGCAGAAGATATTTTGTCTCTGTTGTGAGAAATCTATGATGTGAAAAGATTTAATTAAGATAGGCTGGTGGAGTCATAATTAATTCCACTCCTGTGTGAATCACGCCTATTGCCAAGAACATAGGAAAGGCTCAAGCAGCACGAATTGCAAATTTAAACACACGTCCACCCGTGTGTTTAAATGTGTGCACGAACTTCTCCCTCATCCGAGGTTTCTCATGACGTTAAGTATTTGCTCCCTCTCTTACCCATGAGCTAACAAAAAGCTATATTCATTCCGAGTGTTGTCTTCAAAGTATAAGCAAGCATGCAGCCGCTATTTTTTTTTCCAGGTGTCCTACCGCCTTTGATCACATCTAATATCAGTGCTCCAGGGTGTACTTTGTCCGTCAGTCAGGATATACACCTAAATTGGCTGCTGTCACCGGGGTCGACACTGCAACCCTTATCCTTGCAAATGCTCCCATTTTTTTTCAGGGTGTGCTGGTAAACATTTCATCCGGTCGCACAGCACGAGTGCATCTTTCAATGCTCCTTTTCTGTATATACAACGCCGTGTCCGTCTCTCAGACTGCACACAGAAAGAAGGTGGACCATGTGGCATGTTTGATCCTTCCCCTTCGAATTAAAGAAATAAGTATCCAAGTCTGGATGTGTACTTTGCCATGCTAACGGCCACCTAATTTAGCTAGCACTATTAGCTTTATAAATGAATGCTTTACGATCAGGGAACCGATCAGTCGGAGCACCACTTTTTAATTTCCTATTCTTTACGCCTTCAGCAATGTGTCTCACCAAAATGAAATCAGACGATCTTTGAAAGAATAGAGCCCATAATAAAAACAAATCCAGATGCTATATCAAAAGCTGTAGCCATGAAGTTGCACAAGTGTTCCACACTGGAGGTCATCTCCACAGAACCTCTTGCCCCAAAATTAAGAACTTAACTCATTTGTTGTCCTCCATAAAGAACTTCCTAAAGTACACTTCTGATACCCCAAACTGCCTATTAGCAGAGCTAGCTAGCTTTGGCGAAACATCTAAAAACGGTCTTATCATTGAAAGACAACAGCCAGTGAAGAACAGCTGAGCTGAGCTAATTAAAAGCTGTTTGGTGATTTGTATCATTGTTGGAACGAGTGATTACAGGTCATTCATCTAGCAGGGAGGGGGACTTCACATTCATCTGTGGGTGGTACACAACATAACTATCTCCGAGCTGGGGTAATTTGTCCCCCAGGACCCAGGATTCTCTCGCTCTAATTTGCAAAAGTTTTCCTTTACAATCTGTGCGCCGAAAAGGACGTATCATCAACAGCACTTCCGAAACCAACTGGGCTAAAAAAATAAAAAATAAAAAACACGCTCCCTGGTATCCTTGTCTGTGATTTCCTGTAATTAAGAACCAAGGAGTGGAGTGTCCTTGGCGTGGAGGACAGATTCTGTGGAAGCCCTGCTTGTGCTCTTTGGACCAGATTTGACTAATGGCATGGTTATATTAGTCGTTGGATGCTGGGGAGCATCTTCTTAATCACCGCTCCACGAGTGCTAAATCTCCAAAGAGTGGCCAACTCTTCTATTGAGGCAGACTGTAATTGTCTCACTAATCTCCCCGGCGTTAAATGACCCGCAGAAACAGCGTCCCACTGGACAGGCTTAATCCACTGATTGGAGACTGGCCTTTTTGTTTTCCTTAGAATATTAAAAATATAAAAAAAAAAAAAAAAAAAAAAAGCAGGCTGCTGATGGAAAGTCTACAGAAATATTGGAAAGGTAATTAAAAGCGAGCAGCAGTTTTTAAACGCTTGACTTGTGCAGAAACAAACTGTGCCCCCAGACACGAAAAATGCATGGTGAATGCTGGGCTCAGTCCATCAGCAGCATTTCATTCCTTTTGTACGGGTAAAATTAGATCAGTACACGGCAGGCTTCGCAACAGAGACTCACATCCTGTTACAATATTTGCTTTTCAAATGTGTGTAAGTGTCATTTGTCTAGTTCATTCAGTTTGCATCATTAACATGAAAATAAATTACTGCTCTAAATTGTACTGCCTGCAATCAAATCGCAAATGCTTCTTTGGTGCACAACCTGACTGGAAGCAGATGCAGGCGGAAGGCAAAATTCAAGGATTGACCAATTCATCCACTTCAATAATCTCTCAAGACAGCGAGCAGCCTATTAGCAAGAAAAAAACAACATCCCTCAGATGGACCCGCTACTATCGCGAAAATAAACTGGCCTATGTGGGGCTGGGATGGAGAGCACTTAATGTATCAAAGTAGGATTCAGCAGCATCACCCGTCTGGCTGGAAGCATTATACTCGCTCGCCCTTTAGGCACCCAGCTTTGGTGCCTACCAATAAGCAGGATGATCCATTACCTTTAGAGCTTGCGAAAGCCCAGCTCAAGGCGTTGAAAAACTACACAACTAAAATCTATCAAGCACTATCGCACTGTGCAACAGCTGATAAATATTCATGCTTGAAACAGAGATGTGTTGGCTTATGTGAAACGTAAAAAATGCAGAAAACAACTATGAGAATACTATAATAACATGGGGTGAGATCCATGGATAGTCTGGCCCTAAAAGTGGTCAGGTAGGGTATTTATACTAAGAGACCGTATGAAAAGCGAAACAAGGCCGTGTTGACAAGTAATGAACGTACTGCAAAGCAGAGCCCATCAGTTGACTTTGATTTGAGATGCATTTAGTGACATCAAGAAAAATGTCCAAGGATCGTTTCCATTTGTTTCCACATTTACATTAACAGTGAACTTTTCTATGCAATGAAGGAAAGGACAAGGAGCACTGAAGACCGAGGAGGTTTGGAAGTGTGTACAATGAGATCGACTCATGGTCCTGTACAATATAATGACTGCAGCCAACTTCCTGGATATAGTCCCGAGTTATCCGCAGTATCCGATATCCCCAAAACAACAGTGTTCAACAATGAGAAAGAAGACTTACCATCAGGAGGCTGAGCAGGTGTAAAGTGAGGAGGCTTGTCTGAAAGAGAAAAGAGCAAAAAAATAAATAAGGTTTTGAAACCCTGCAGCAAATATCGTGTAATGAAGACACATTACAGTTGATAGCTTTTTGTCAAAAATGTACCGTATTTTCAGAATGAGGTTTTCCACATTATTATTGATACCTGTACGTTATGTCAATTCTTTTGTTGTTTTGGGGGTTAAAAATAACAACATATTGAGACATTGTATTTGTACTATGTTGTCATACCAGATAATATAGGGAACACATTATCATGACATTGTAGCTCCAAGTGAATCACGAACTTCACCTGTCCATTATAGAAGCACCCAAATGCTAAATTTAAACAGAAGTGGCCCATGGTGCAAAGTCCTTTTTTTTAACAGACAAAATTAGATTGTGATCCACATAAAATTGTCACCCACATGCTGTGCCTTAAAAAGAATGTCTGCAAGTACTGTAGGTAACCCATCTGAAATACTTTTGAGTCAGAGACTTCAAAAAGACGATTTGGAATTAATGTCTTCAAAGCTCCACAATATCAGATATCACAAAAGAGGTCAGCATAACTTGAATGTTGAAAATGATTTTCAACAACTTACAATAAATAAAGGTTTTATGTTGCGGGCCTTTTGACTCTGAAAACCTTGGATACTATTTACATTATTTTCAATGGGGGGAATTTTTTTTTGGAAATATGAATGAATCTGCGGTCTCACACAAGACACCGCAATGAATGATGTTCAACCTTGGAGGCATAATGGATCGAAACGTCACATAACTAAAAAAAAAAACACAATGCCAACATGGCGTGCTCCTCAATGATGCATGGATCCCAGAGCAGCAGCTAGCTGGAGTGCAGAACTCAATCAAACCTCCATCAGCACGGAGAATATCTATCTCACTCAACAGAGCCCCCTGGTGGTCCGGGCTGACATTGCAGCGCATTTCACATCGTCGCTACTCCGCATAACTTGAGGAATATTGATAAAACACAGCAATTAAACCACAAACGTAACACATTTATGCGGGGGATCCACGATTCATTCCTCGGACTTTCCAAGAATCTTTAGACGCGCCTGACATTTAAATCGAGACTGACAGAGAATTGCTTGTCAACAGCTGGGAGCTTCAGGGGGAAGAAAGAGAGCGCAGGGGGAAAAAACAAGAGGAGAGTGCAAAGACGAGGCCGGGGCTTCAAGTGAATAATGAAGTGTCTGCCGAAGCTGTGCCCCAGTCACTCATGACGGGAGCCTTTTCCATCGGGGAGAAAGAAGCTTTCTAGAGAGAAGCAGACAGCGCTGGGAGATAAATACCGTATGGGGCACATACGCAAAGCGTCTGCTCAAAACTCTTGGGACACACCTCTTTATTAGTTAAATGCCAAGTTGGGCTCCGCACACCCGTACCCTGAGCGCACGCACTCCATTTTCAATCCATCATTCATTTCTTCAAGGGTTTTACTTGTTTGTCAATTGTATCCCAAAATCACATGATGACAGAAAATACACGCACACACACAGACACGGACACACACCAACACACCAACCCAGATAGGCAGCATACAGTAAGAAGCAAGGGACGGGGAGGAAAAACAATTCTTCCTATTTTCATGGACATGACGATGTCTTTTCAAAAATGTATTCGTCTTCCCCCATCTCACTTTCTTGACACAGTGGCTGCCTGTGTGAATGTCACCGCATGAACATCATTCAGCCAATATCTTTAGGGAATCAATACGTGTCTGACTGTGACATTTTAGCCAAGTGAAGGAAGACGTTAGATGGATGATTTTTGTGTGTTTCTGTGTGTATCATTTTGCCCTCACACGGGTAGTCAAACACCTTGATAGCGTGTGTGTGTGTGTGTGTGTGTGTGTGTGTGTGTGTGTGTGTGTGTGTCTGTGTGTGTGTGCTTGTGTGTATGCGCGTGTGTGTCTGTGTGTGTGTGTGTGTGTGTGTGTGTGTGTGTGTGTGTGTGTGTGTGTGTGTGTGTGTGTGGCAACATAAATGAGAGTATAACCATGGTCATTCTTGGATCACATGCTGACTTCATCCATCTCTCCAGGGCATATTTTCACCCCCCCCCCCCACACACACACACACACCGGTTTGCTCATCTTAGAAGTGCGGTTGGGCAAACATTGTGTGACAGTCTGCCTTGAAATGATCCACCTTATCCCAGTTGCACCCGCAAAACACAACATGAGAAGCAAAGGACACCAAGGATTAGAAAGTGAAACCAAGTTAGAGTGACACAGCCAACTGGTACAGAGGAAATTGTACAAAAAACAGAAAATAATGGATACTTCGTGAAGATCGCAAAGTGGATATGCCCGATTTCTACAACCTTATTACTATTCACATTCCCAAAACCAAAACAACTTTTCTGCTCCCATTCCAGTGGCCATTCTGTGGCGCCCAATGAAGTGTGTATCAAGATCCAGCAAATTCCGTCCTATAGGTGGCGTACTACTGCATTAAGTACCTCAACAAAAGACTGCCAGAAAGTAACGCAGTTCCAAGTGCATAATACACAAATGTGTCTTTTTCAAGGGCGGTCAGAAGAAATGCAAACAGTTGTGCACCACACCGAACCGAATGTAGCCAGACTGCAATCCAAACAACGTTTTTGGCTGCTTTCTTTGGCAAAAACGCAGCGATCAAGTGAATGTGGTATTCAAAAGGTATAAACCTACAGTTGTTGAGGAAGAGGAGAACGGCGAATCCTAGCGTAGACGTGGCCAGGAGGATCAGGCAGATGTTGCAGGGGATCATGAAGTAGCGCACCACCAGAGACACTTTGTGTTGGTATCTCCGGTCCCGCTCTGGCGGTGTTGGCGAAGGATAATGACACCCGGCCATGGTCCACTCCATTGACCCCCTCCCCTCCAGGGCGGCCGAGGAAACAACGGGGCGAGGAGGGCGTCGAGAGGCGCCCAAAGACCCGTTGGAGAGTATGATGGCGGTTGGTTAAACGACGGCCAGTGAAGAAATACCAAAAAAAACCAAAATGCAACTGTAATGGTCCGTTATTCAGGTGTGTTTCCAGCTGTGAACTGCGATGGCAAGACGGCGACTCTTTCCAACTGAGAAACTTTCAGCCGTAGCCGGGCGATACATTTTTAAACATCATAACATCCACCACGTGAGGGAAGAAAGCTGGACAGAGGAGGACTTGTTGGAGTCAGCCCACCACCTGTCCATGCTACCTCTTACTATCTACATCCTGTCGTGGCCTCTTGGGAAAATCCAAATGGTCTTTCGGTGCGGGAATATTTATGAGTGGCGGTAATGTGTTAATACTTAAAGTGAATATAACGGTATGATACACGTGGGTGGTGGTGATGTGGTTGTAAATCTGCGTACGAAAGTGTTGCACTGCTATGCCTCCGAGTTATGGTTAAATTGAAATATATCCGCACGGAAAACTCCAACAGGAATCCTCTTCTGCTCTTATAGTGACCCTGACTGCCGATTCGGTGGTTGATCGGGGGATTCCCTTCTATAAGCTCTCTGCCTCCATTGTCAAAAGCCCTTCGTAACCATGCCAAGGTCTGGTGCTCAGTAGCAACGTGTCAAGTATTTCCCAAAGCGCCAGGTATGTTATTCCCACCTTTCCACAGAACTCGCCGCGGTCAAAAACAACAATTTGCTCCTCTAACGCGACGCAGCTGTTTCTTTGTATCCCGCGGACAAGCTGGTCACGGTGAAGAGATAGACAAGCGTGGCATATGAGAACTTGACACCAGCACTGCTCTTGGGCTTGTTATTCTTCCTCTCCCGCGCCACTCGACGTCTTCAGAAGTGTCCCAAAAAAAAAAAAGCAAGAAAAGTTGAGGATTACGATGCACGCAACCTGTCAGAGTGGTTCCATGAGCATAAAACACAAGATTAACACTCTATCGGAAAACAACTCAAAGACGGTTAAAATATGAAATGTAGCCAGAAGTGGAGATTTGTGGTGCTCTCCGAGAGCATATTACGAGCAGTACTAAAAAAATCTCAACTGCAAAAATGAGAGGAAAAGGCTCTCATTGCACCCTGATCTGATTTATCATCATATTCCGAGCAGGAAATAACTTCTTCACTCTTTGCCCGCTTTCAACAGTTTGTCAGCTGTTGTTTTTTTTTTTACGCTTCCCTGAGCATCAATTCCTTTGGATTGTCTCCGTCCATGCCTTGGTGTCTTGGACACGTGGATTTCTGTGTTATGTCTCTGAGGTGGACCTTCACAATCAGCAGCCAAAGCGACAAAGCAGACTCCGGGTATTCAAAGAACGCTTAATCCCCCGGCAGCAGGTTATGGTCCCGGTGCCAACACCCTCGGTCGACCGAGGCAGCCGTGAGTGAGCCAGTGAGCAAAGTCCGTGCACAGATGTGGCAGTCGAGAGCGCGACTGAGAGACGGCGGGGCGGGTGGTGAAATAATAAGGGGAGGAGGAGTGCTGTTTAAAAGCAAAAAAAAGAAGCACTTTGGTCCGCGTAGTAATTTTTTTTTCCAAAGAAAAACAATAGTAGCGTATTGCTGGTTTCCCCATACACGCTCCTCCTGAAGCGCGGGAGCACTGAGCCGGCGGAATGAATGAGAGCAAAGTGAGAGAGAGAGAGAGAGAGAGAGAGAGAGAGAGAGAGAGAGAGAGAGAGAGATGGGGAGCGGGGGGGCTGTTGGACGAGAGGTTCTCTTAACAAAAGGGAGGAGGGAGGAGGGGTCGGGAATCGAACGAGCATGAAGAATAAAGGCTTTGCAGAATAGCGCTGTCGTCCTACCGGAGGGGAGGGTGACAACTGGCAACAGTGTAGCGCGGCTAAACAAAAGGGGTTTGAGGTCTTGGGAGATGTCAGCCAACTCCATTTGCTTAGCGTCTAATCAAAAGAATCACTTGCACAAAAGTGTTTGAACAAACCATTAAAATGGGATTTTGATTAGGTCACCGATGGGTCAACGCATCTGAGCATTAAGTCCCTCTCTCTTTTTTTTTTTAATATACAGTTACATTCAACTCACATGCATACCTTCATTGATGACAAATAACACAAAAAAGTATTACAAAGAGATCTGAAAATAATATAGATGCTATTTACAATAAGACCGCTCAACACATTTATCAGATCATTAAGAAAGTCAAGCATCATCAACCAACTTTCAATTTCAGTGACATTTTGCGATTTTGAACAGGAATTTGGAATTCAAAAGTAAATTCTCCTCTTAGTACCCACATTGGGCTTCTCTGAGATTCTCTGGTACGTCAAAAATTAAGAATCATGCATAACATTCAACCATTAAAGCTTCTGTACAAATAACTATAAGTTGACCACTTCATCAAGAAGTAATAATGTGCATCGCTATAAACGACTTTTTCAAAACACAACTTAAAAGCAGCTACCTTTAGCCAGGGTTGGTCGCGTACATTTATCTGTATCAGGCTAATAGCGGCCGTATTTCAAGCTATCAAGTACCCATGGAGGCTGCTGATACCAGCCACCGATACTTAAAGCAAATTAATGTAGCATCAGGTCAGTCCTCTTTACCAGTAGGTGGCGCTGTCAAGCAGTGGCGTGACACATCAGCGAATGAAAAGCATCAGAAAGAAAGAAAGAAAGAAAGGTCTTTTTTAGGTATCAAAAGCACGTCTTTCATAAGTCGGTGTCATTACATCTCAATGACTATTGAAGATGGTCAAACCCAAGTTATATTTCCTGAATCTGGAGTTTTTGAAGTAAAAATGTAACACAGCATTCCAAGGCTTGAATGTTTGATTAACATTTTCACAGATGTTCAACATGGCATACCTCATGTGAAACCAGTTTTATCTTACTAGCCATGCCAGTTCCCAACGTGTGAGTTTTTGTAAAGTGACATAAAAGTTTTGAATCATCCTGCACTAGTGGGAACGTTATCGGTCAGAAAAAAAAGTGGTAACAAACATCCGTACAAAGACAGGGCAGTGTGTGTACCAACTTCCCATTGCTGACGTTACGTTTGACTTCTTCAGACAGCAAAATCAGTTGAAACTAAATCAACAGCGCCTCTGCTGTTTGCAGCTGAGCGGTGCGCTCCATTTGGCCTCAACACAAATTAACGACCGGCAATTATACCTCACCCTGACACAAACGTGACTAAATCCTCAGGCTCTCCTATTTGCGGCTCTCGCTAAATACAAAAAGGTGTGGAGGAATTTGCATCCATATCATAGCGCTAAATTTTTAAAAGGTATTTTTAAGAAGACATTCCTCACTGCTCTCCTAATGCGATAATGAGGTCATGCTATGTTTCGGCTTGGAATAAACTCAACGACAGCAGGCGGCAGATGCGAGGCGGGATCGATCATCAATTATTTATGTTTCTTCGCTCTCTCTCTCGCGCGTTCTGTGTCTTCTCCAGCTCCGTCTCTGCCTCCATTTTCATCTCTGCCATTCGCGTCCGCCACCACACATCCCCAACACCTCTCCACACCTCATCATCAACATCATTGTCGTCATCATCATCACCATCATCGTCACGATCCACACAAAGGGTGTCTCAGCGGTCTCCTGAACAGCTTGAACAATTCAGCCGCATAACAAAACCCGAGAAACAGGGGGATGATTATTGCCGTCTGTTCATTGTCTTCTTGACTTTTACAACTGTTTAGGTGCATGACAAAGAGGGAACAACCCGAATCCGATCTGTGAAATGCCGCCTCCTCCCAGCAGAGGGCGACATGGATCTGGCGGGAGATCCTTGTCCACATCAAAGCGGCGCAACTTTGATCCATTTTTAATGCCAGCAGAAGCGCGCAAGGTTAACATCTCTTTCATGAAGCCTTTGAAATGACAACCACGATTAAAGGAGCCAAAAGATCTGCTCTACCCTGTTTAATGATGGTCATGAAGATGATGATGGTGGGAGAGGGTAAAAAAAAAAAGTTGTGTGCGTGTTATAGTTTGTGCCAAGAGAGACATTTGTCGAGTTCAATAAGTGATTGGCAGTGATGGGTCATTAAGGCGCGTGTGTGTGTGTGTGTGTGTGTGTGTGTGTGTGTGTGTGTGTGTGTGTGTATGTGTGTGTCTCGAGGCTGACGGATGCTGCAAGGCTTATCGGCTGTGGAAGCAAATCTGGCCTTTAAGATTCATTTTAACGAAGACAATGAGAGATGAGAGATGAGAGACGCCTTACGTCAGTTCGGTCTACGTTGGAGCCGCTGAAGTTTAACACCCCCGGTGCACGTCATTCAATTCCGAATTTCATCATCCTCATTTTGAGAGCATCAAAGGGATGAATTCTCCTTGGTTTTTGAGGGTAACGCAAGGAAAAAAAAAATCTCCTGGAATGAATGTTATTCCATAAAAATGATGTTTATATATCGTGGGCATACATTTTCATCTTAAAAAGCGGCAAGAAGAGATGTTGAAACTCCCTTATGGTCAAACCTAATATTTGCAGGATTTTGCAAAGCTGTACCCTGAAAGCAAGGATCCAAAGTAGAAAAATAAGTACATGAAGATGACTAAGCACATGAGGGATGTTTTTTTTTCTTAAGAAGCAGCATTTATTTTCTGGGTTAGACCTGGTCAAAGCTCTTCCCGAAAGTAAGTAGTCAAACTTGTTTTGATGGCTATACTTCTTCTGAGGTTCCATATCTGTTCTTAACCCTTTCAGGCACGGTGGTTACTACAGTGGACGGCTTATCATGTTCATCAGGTTACAGGGTGCATGAAAGGCGTAAACTTGAGGACATAAAATGTTCATCAACATAACACGCTGCGACATCATCCATCACCTTTCAATCAAGACTTGCAAATCTTTTGCAATGCAGCAAGCCCACAAATTATGCGTGCTGACTCCCTCATGAGCAGCAGTGCGGCGAGTTGAGTTTGGAGGGAAGGCTCGCTCCAGGTAGGCCAACTGTCTCATTGACGTCTTCATTCTTTCATGCACCAATAATGACACCCCGTAACCTGATAACATGATCAGCTGTCCACTGTAGTAACCGCGCGCACACACACACACACACACACACACACACACACACACACACACACACACACACACACACACACACACACACACACTCTTTCGATGCGCACTTACTCAAGATTCTCTCACCTATGTTTACATTGGCGGTTGGCGGTAATGTTTCAGGCTGTTTATGTGTGGCCAGCACTTCCGCTGCAACTTTCCTGACATTGGAAGACTTCTATTCCTTATGTTAAGTTCGTATGAGCAAGTCGAAGAGGCGTAATCATCTTAATCATGATGTCCTGTAGATTGCGTGTGAATGTCTTCCCCATGCATGACTGAAAATGCCATGGGTATTTTGAGGCACATTTGGAGTCGTCTTGTTAATTTCTATTCCGCAAGGTGTTTTCGCGGGGCGAAAACGAAATCAAATTAATTAGCCTACCATTAAAAGGCAATTCTATTCTATTTGATTTGATGGAGACAAATTGTTCGGGGAGCGTGCAGACAACGTTTTGCCCAAATTTTGGCCACACCAGTTTGCAACGTGAGCTCAATGGAATGTATGAGTTTGTAAAAGCAGTCGAAATCGGATCCAAAAACGGCCAAAGCAGGAAGACGTGTGCTTAGTGAATGGGCTGCAGCATGTAATTTCATACTGTGACCTGTGTGGAAGCATAAACATTTCGTCTTGCTTTCATTTGGCCTTTTTGTGTACCGTATTTTCCCCACTAAAAGATGCACTGGATTATGAGGCGCACCTTCAATGAATGGCCTATTTTGTAATTTTTTCACACATTGGGCGCACTGCATTATAAGACGCAATCTACAATGCATCCACTAGATGGAGCTATGCTCAAGGAAACACCAACAGAACGATCGGATGTCAGTAAAACGTATTTAAGAATAAAGCAGCGACACGGTTCACTTAACCAACAGCAAGTTATAACATTGACTCGTTAACATTGAACTTTCTTGCCGCTGCTCTATTTCCGTGTTCAACTGCGTAACCGATCGCCGTAAGTTTGAACTCTGCGTTGTCAGCATGTCTCAAGCAAGGACCCATTTTGGGGTCGAAACATTACCCTAATGACCATACACAAGGCACATCGGAATTTAAGGCGCGCTGTGAGCTTTTAAGAAAATGGAAGGCTTTTAGGTGCGCCTTTTAGTGCGGAAAATACGGTACTCATCATTCCCTCAAATTGTAAAAATACAAACGGTAACCGACACCCTCTGCGCTAATTCAACTGCATCTCTTTTCATAACCAATCGAGCGAATGTCAGATAAGAACAGAACTGTTGTTGAGGCCACATCGGAAGAGGCGACACGAGTACGTTGAGTTCACTGCATATCAAATAAATACTGAGAGAAAGTAAGTAACGTTGAGTTTGCGAGGCAGAAAAAGGTGGGTTAAAAGAAACAACAAACTCCTGGAGCTCGGCTGCAGCATGTCATGATAGCGGAGGTTGACACTTGTGACTGGCACGTGATTGTGGAAGGACCTCAGGCCAAGCTGGGAAACTGAAAAGACTGGAAGGTCAGCACTGAAAAAGGAGGCTGAAGGATGACACAGATGCCGGTTCTCGGAAATCAGCCAACGACGATCTGGCGCGGTCTTAGAATGCAGTGAGAAGGATGACAACCACTCATTACGAATTGGAAGCTGGCCCTCCAAGAATGAAGCAGCTCGTTTACCCTTGATGGTAGCACGGCAGATATGAATGGTTTTTACTGTGCTTGCGTAGGTTCTTCCTCCCACAGAACAAAAACACAGTTAGGGGTCAAATGCCTCAAGATATTTTTTGTAGACGACGACGATGAAGTGAAAGTCGGGCCCAAGCTGATTAATTAATGCCGTCATTGATATTTTTGTAGCAGAACACAATTTCATGCAATGGGATATTTCGATGGACCGGAATAGGAACAAATAAAAACAAACTATTTGGAGCATAACTCACTATTACATTGAATATTGGTATTAGAAATTAGTGGGAGCCTTGTGCATATTTTTCTCTTCAACGAACCGAAATGTCTCATCTTGTGTTCTAGCGACGTGTGTTTTGAGATGGGACATCATGGTCAGGCTCCAAAAATAGATGAAACATTTCTTTGTTTCACGGATTCTATTTCACTTCCTATTTCAGGAAAGACTTTGCATAATTTAAAAGTGACCATGCTACTGCTCTCATATTTTTGGTCAAATATTTCCACACGCTTGTAAAATGCTCCAGGCACTTGTGTGACAGGTAATACGTCACAGTGTCAGCATGACACAAATGTCTTGATGTTGGTGCATGCTGTGTCCTACATCTTCTATGATGAATAAAGATCTTTCGCACACAGCTTGTGACACATTAAGAGACACATTTTAGCAAGGAAGATGGAGTTTAACTTCGGACAACTGCCCCCGCTCACTAATTGGCGATTTAAAGACTAGCCGAAGCTAGCAAGGCTAACCGCTATTCTCATGCACAACCAGTTTATTTTCAACTAAAAGTATCTGAGAAATAGGAGTCATCATTAAAATCATACTGTGAGTTACCTCTCCTGTTATGCAGGAAACTAGTTTCAAAGCCCAAACTGCTTTGGCCCAAAAGCGCACGCTGCTATTCATAGATGACAATCAGTGTGGATGCACAAAGTGAACGATTCTTTCATGAAACAGCTCCTGTTATTCTTTAATGATCGTCACGGCTGGCAAAATATTCTATTTTCCATTCCAGTTCCATCAAAAGCCCTTATGTGCAGTTTTTTTGTTTGTTGTTTTGAACGACAAGTCCCTTGTTTTTCAGTGTCGATGCTTTTTGTTTGCACACGTCGCTGGATCTTTCTCGAAACAGTGCATAACAACATACTGATGTAAAACACAGACATGCTGTATAGCTGATTATCTTTGTCGTATTGAAAGTGACGGCGAGAAGCGATTTCGTAGCAGTCGATTCATTTGCATGTACGCAACAGAGCTCGCTCCAGTTTTTCACTGCGTCTCTGTCGCTGGTTGCTGGCTGCCTGTCGAGTTGGATCTTCTCTGATAGAGGGAGAGGGGGGCGATATTAATTGGCTAGCGATGTTGAGATTCAGCCTATAAATGAGACGACCATAAATTTTACATGCATATGCTCACGTTGTCGTTTCAAACTAGCCAGTCACTGTAGTTTCTGCTATCTCTTTCACCCTCATAATTCCAGTTCTTTTTAATAGCAGTGCAGTCTGACAGCATGCTGGAATCCTGCCTAAATGGCGGGGATCGCAATTATTCTAGCAGCAATCACAAAGACGGGCAAATGAACGGCCTGTTTAGCTCCATTTATTCAGACTTAACAAGCGCTGGGAAGGTTTAAGTTGAACCGAAAACTGATTTAGGGACAAAAGTAAAATGCAGTGACCATGAGGAACTTGGTGTGGAAATGTGAATGGATTCATCACATTTTACCAGAATCATTACAAAAAACAAAAACAAAAACTATTTGTTTTTCATTCTGTGCAGAATGCATGCATGCCATCAGTCTGTTCACAGGAAATTAGCAGTAGGAGAATATAATGTGAGTCAATATTTTACCAACAAAACACCGCATTTTGACATCCTATAAAAAATCATTTGTGGTTAACCACCAGTGGTTAGCGGATTATGGTGAGGACTGTAAACCACTTTCTTCATAAATGTTATCTGAAGACAATGACAGTGGTGAACAGCGGGGCTTAATTGAGCTCTGTGCAGCCATTATGAAGCGAAGACAATACCAAAAGCAGAGTTAACTACTGACTAAATGAAGGAAGATGGAGACAAGCAAGACCTCTAAGGATATTTAGCCCCTTGTGGATGTGAGCCTACGAGGTTTGTGTGCCTTTTTGTTTGTATTGTCTTCATAAGGTTCATTTATTGGTTTGGAATGCCATTTGTATTTAGTTTCACGTCCGTGTTTGTGACCAGTTCTCATGGCTTTGTTACAGCTGCAGCGGTTGTGTAGGCTCTATATAAAAAAAAAAAAAAGCTGTATTGTATTCCCTCTACCGTAGCTCCATCTAGTGGATGCATAGCACAACCGCAGCCATTATTGTAGCTTCTATTTTATGCGCCTTATAATGCAGTGCGCCCTACACATGAAAACATTTTTGAAATAGGCCAGTCATTGTAAGTGCGCCTTACAATCCAAAGTGCCTTATAGTTCAGAAAATACGGTACATGTACTTAGATTGGTAAATTGTATTTATATGCACCTGGTCAAAATGAAAATCACAAAGTTAGTTTTCATGTCCGATGTGGCCTTGGTGGATGCATGGGGGATTCTTCAAGTGTGACATCTATTGAAGGCAGTTTTTGAAAAATGAAAAAAGGTTCAACACAACAGTGTTGAATGAACAGAGGTGTGCAGCATATGCCCCTCTCTCAAAATCTGACAAAAGCTTTATGTGCATGATGACAGAAATAGCCTCTCTTCATCCAGAGCGTAACTAGCAAGACTCAACAAGAGCGAGCGCCTATGCATCAACTCGTCTGTCATCCACAAGTGGAGGGGTGGAATCAGAGGGAGGCGGCGGGGGGGGAGGCAGAGGGAGGTTAGCGGGCTTGATTTTTTTTTTTTTCTTTTTATGAGCATCACAGCAATGTGCTTGGCGTATTGCCCGGGCCACAAGCCA
Source organism: Hippocampus comes (assembly GCF_001891065.2). NCBI lineage: Eukaryota > Metazoa > Chordata > Actinopteri > Syngnathiformes > Syngnathidae > Hippocampus > Hippocampus comes. Next base: position 3,845,169 of record NW_017805010.1, read on the forward strand.
CCTTATCCATTATTCATCTGGCTAACAAACTGCTAAACGAGGTAAACGAACAGGAACAACCACAGTGAAAAATATGGCCATGAACCGAGACCAATGACTGTGCACGGACATTTTGACTGCATGCACGGGAGCTTTACGACTGAGGCCCAAACACGCATATGACTCAACTCAACTCAACTGTATTTAGAGAGAACTTTAAAACAACCATCGCTGTATATAAAGTGATGTATGTGGAGCAAATATCATATATACAACAATAAAACAATAAATTAATATGTATTTTGATATAATTCCCTCAGGCTATTTTTTTTTTCTTGCATAGTCCCGTTCACTATTGGCCCTCAAATTTTGAACATCTTCAAAATTTCTTTGCCAAAAGAAAAACTGTGAGACAATCAAAATTGTTGCTGGGCGTCTGCGACTGTTTGCGACCTTAAACGAACACCGCCGAAAAACAACATTCACGACGTGCGCACACGCTCGCAAACCTTTGCTACGCAGCAAGATACAGCCTTAATTTTATTCAAATCTTCACCAAAATGGAATGGTTCTCACTTGGCCCATGGCCCTGTCCTCATCAAAGTTTCATGGAATCCAGATAAATCGTATTCTTTTTGCATAATCCTGCAAAGTAATAAACCTTCGATAAAAACATAACCTCCTTGGCAGAGGTAAAAATGTGAAGTCTTCCAGATCCTTTTAATGACAAAACCGGGCAGCTTCCCCTTAAGTCAGCCTTTCTTTTAGAGGCTGCTTTTCCCGCAAGTCTATTACCGGCATCTTGCATGCATCCTGCACAAGTGACCCGTTCCTTTGACCCTCTCCATCCTCCCCAAAAGGTAAAATGAAATCGCTTTACCACAGACGGCAAGCACATGTTACAGAGAGCACGAACAATACAGTATTTCACCTCTCACAAGTCAGGCCCAATCCATGCATCCATGATCTTTACAAGACAGCGGGGGGGATGAATTATTGCCCCGTTGCCACGACAACAACTCGTATGGAGAAAACACCGCCGAGAAAAAATGATGATTTGTGAGATTTCATTTTGAAAACCATCCCGAAGACGAGGAGGCAAAGACGGAGGAGAAAAATTGAGTCGGTGAAACAAGAGTGGAGAGAGAGAGAGAGAAAAGGAGAAGAGTGCGAGCAATGGTCTGCTCCCAGCAATTTGTGGGAGTACGTTCCACAATTTTGCTCACTGTGTTTTTTCTACAAAGCGAGCCGGAACACCTCTTCTGACACTCATTTCATTTCCATTTCAACACCTGCAAGCCATTTCACCACAAGTGGAATTATAAGTATGCCATGCTGGAACACGACGCCAAGCATCCAAAACTGGAGGAATATGTCAGACCTCTCTTCACACACTCCAATTGTCCTCCCAGTCGTCATCCTCTCAGGTTTCCACTTACAACCCCACACCCCCCAGCCCCCGCCCCGTCCCCACATACACCCTTCACCGCTTGATCTAAACCAGATCTTTACCATGTGACCCTTACAAGCCCCCACAGTGCCCAGTGGCTCCCTGAGGACCTGAGACCAGATCGTCTGTCTTGACTCACCACAGCAACAAATGAAGCAGGCGCTCAATAGCTCACTTGATTGGCCCGTCATGGGCCATCATTCCGGACGGCAGACAGCCACCACCCGGCTTTAATTTTTTTTTTTTTTTTTTTTTCAAATAGCGCAAGAACTGCGTTTTAGCTTTAATTCACACTTCCATTCACTTAGAATGCTTTTATGGCCCTAATTTACATGACAATGAAAGTGCGTTTAAATTCAAGAAAGGTGGTACCATGCATGAGAAAGACAGAACAGATGGATGTCAGAAAAATAGTACCTACTGTATGCACAGGCAGATATGCAGTACATGGCATTTTAAGAGAGTATTTTTGGTTGCCTCACTCGGTTTTGTCAATAGTCATTAACCCTTTGAGGGATAGCGGTTACTTCAGTGGACAGCTGACCATGTAATCAGGTTATAAGGTGCATGGAAGGGTTCAGCATAAAATCACTTGTATGCAAGGTGCTTTCCAAACAAAGCTTCCTGTTGTCGGCCTACTTTTCCACTTACATTACCAGTGGTGAGCATGCAGGAAACAACACATTTCAATTGACCAATTACACAAAATAAGAAAAATGAGGCAGTTTCAGCACCATGGATAGCAACATTATTTTTTTCCCCATACAGTGTCTGTTGTGTCTCTCCTCATTTGGATCACAGATGAGGTGGAGTCTATTCCAGCTGAGTTGATGAAAGGCGGGTTACACCATGGCTTGATTGCCGGCCAATCACAAAAAACGATTCACACTTTTGGCCAATTTAATCCTAAACTAGCATGCAACTTGTGGGAGGAAAAAAACAAGTAAGCATGGAAAGAAAATGAACACTTCATACAGTAAAGCCCGCAGCCAAGATTTGAACCCCGGACTTTCAAACTGTGAGGCAATCATATTGCTGTATATTCTTATTCAGCTTAAGGCAGCAAAAAATAAACACAGATCAAATTTTTTTTTTGCCTCCTAAAAAACAACAGCAGCTTTTCAGCGATATTATTATCAACGATTGCAGTTCAAATCCACATTATTCTTGTGATTTTTAAAAAAGTACTTAGTAGGTAGCATTTTACTTCATCTGGACATCACGGATTGATGATTATACCCCCTCATATCGGCGTTATATTTAGCGATGTTAGTTTAGTTTTTGTGTTGTTTGTTTTTGTTTTTGTTTTTTTTAACATGAAAACAGGTAAAACATCGCGTAGAAGATGTCGCTCCATCTGTGTCTGGTTGCACAACTCCATGTTAGGGGGGTGGGTTTCATTTTAGCGAAGAGTTTAATGTATGCTAATGTAATGCTGAAACTTCACGTCGGATTTCCAAGCCAAACATACGCACACTCGTTTCAATATGCACAACATGTTCGATATTTTGTCCACCCCAAATGCATACCAATAATGGCATTAAGATGTCTCGGCAGCTCTAGAGGGAGCATAGACCACTCATCTGCAATCAACTGCACCGGCGCCATTTTTGGTCACTTGTCTGATTTCTTGCAGATTTTTTTTTTCCAGCTTTTTCTATATTCAGACCCAAGAGTATGTAATTCATCTGCCTTTTTGTTTTCTTCTTTCCTTGCTACCGTGACCCATGTCGGAATTGTGCCACTTGGGAGCAAAAATAAATAAATAAATAAATCATTATTGTGTCACCCAAACCATGTCGTGTAAATCCAGCCTATGAAAGTGAAAGCAGAAGGTCTGACCTTGGCTCACAGTACAACAAAGCCATTTAAACCCAAATAGCCGGGGAACTCATCTTCCTTAGCAAAGTTTATCTTTGCTCAGTCTTATATCGGTCCCCAAGTCAATAATGTTGACTCATCGACCGTCTGCTCTTCTGCCGTCAATAAACCACAATGTAGCATTTAAGATACCGGTCTTCCTCTAAAGAATAAGCAAAACGGATGACCTCCAAGTCCTGAACAAGTACAGACCGGTTGACATTAATCCATTTGTAGGTGTGTCCTTTAAAGGCATTCTCTTGTCATTTCTATGTTGTACTTTACTCACTCCACAGTTAGCACAAAGGTTACAAGCAGAGAAAGTAGATGGGAAGTTGCGAGGTGAGGTCCATGAAAACACTCAATAATAATATTGAAATTGACACTTAAAGCACGGCAGACAGAGGACATAAGTGTCTGGAGGACGAAAAACATTTTTCTTCCAAACCCAAGTGCACACAAAATAATCACTGGAAAATCAATTTTCATCACGTCTGTTGCAGTCGAACGAAGGTTGCGGGTTCCTTGTTCGATTTCCCTCTTTCATCAGCCTCTAAAGTTTTCCCACACAGACCCTACTGACAACAATATCAAACCCCAATCCAATGAAGCGATCAGGAATCGCGCCAATCACCTAATTATCAGCTGAATGCTAACAAGTAAAGAAATATGGTTCTGGTTTTTAACAGCACAGTTGGGTTCTAAAATTAAAGTTATTAACAGGGCTGTTTGATGATGATAAAAATCACGTTTCGGTGTGGATCCAGATTCACAAACCTTTATGGCAGGGGTGTCAAACTCATTTTTGTCGCGGGCCACATTGTAGTTACGGTTTGCCTTGGAGGGTTGTTATGAATTTTGGGAAACCATATAAATGTTGAATACCCTCCCCATATTACATACACAGCGCACGACAAATTGATGGATAACTCGTTTTAAAATCAGAAGTGAAGAATAATGACTGTTATTGTGGATTTCATGTAACAATTTGACATTTTGGTTCAGACTTAAGCAAGCATCATAGAACTTGACATGCTTGATTTGCTTTCGCGGGCCACATAAAATGACGTGGTGTGCCAGATCTGGCCCTCGGGCCTTGACTTTGACACCTGTGCTTTATGGGTGATGACAACTACATCAAACAAGATAGCAGACACGTTTTTGTCTCCTTGATTCTATGTTTTAATACGTGTCACTTTCTGTGCATCTTCTGTGTTACACAGACTGTATGTCAAAAAATATAAGAACACTGTCAAAATGAAAGTATTCTTTGACAGATCTCTATAAAAAAAATTGCTACTCCATTTGAAAGAAAATTGACAGGACAGGAGAGCAAATAAATGATCCTCGCCAAGGACCAACTTTGTTCCAGCACCACAAGGCACGTGATAAAAAACTAGCAAGTGAAGTGTTTCACTAAAGGGAAACACCAGCAACATTAGGTTTGCCATTTGTGCTGGGAAAAAAAAAAAATGATGGAATTTTCTATGTACAGTCGGTGTGCGGTGAGAGGAAAATGACAGCATGAGATATGAAACACAGAGATAAGAAATGGTTGTGAGTGAAAGGAGGCTGTCAGCATTTGTAGGTCAGTGTAAATGTTTAATGCTTTATGCAAATGAGATGATGCTCTATCCGCCTCTAAAACGATGCACTCTGTCATTCCACACAAACACTTTGGGAGCCTCTTTTTCTTTACTGTTTATTTTCCCCAAGCTCCCCGACTCACCAATTAAGTGCCCGAAAGTGCCAATTAGGCTAATGGACCTCTGCGACAGAGCCCCCCGTCCCCCGTCATACTTGCATTACTCATTTCCCGAGCAAGACGTCTCATTCTTCTTAACCAGACCTTCACAAGTCTTCCAGTTCTCCGGTCAGCCTATTGACGTCACAAGCGTGTCCAAATAATCTAATTTTAAACAGTCAGACGTTCACATTCAAGCTCCCACTCTCGGCACTGCATTTTAGATTTTTTTTTTTTTTTTTAACCCGGTGTACACAAAATGACTTAAGCGGTGTTCTGAAAATGCCTTGTTACGTGCACTCCATTACGGAAGCCAGGGATGGATTAGTGTAATGTGACAAGGAGGAAAAGACTGGAGGTGAACACTGAAGGTGGTGGCGAATAAATCCCATAATGGCTTGCTTATCTTATCAATTAGGGAACAATAATACCTGTGTTTTTCGTTCTTGTTGATGTTTTTAATGAGAAACTGCCAGGGTTTGCCACTAGGTACAATCAGATCATAAATTAATTGAATTTCATTTGCCTATTCTCAAAGGCGTGTGCTTGGAGTTCCAATGTGAGGTCGGGTATTGTACTGAGAAGACAATTTACATTTTTGCTTTTTTTAATTATCCAATTCATGTTTTTAAAATGATGTCCCAACGCTAAACCCCGAGCCACTTTAATATGCTGTGAAAATGTTTTTGTGTCAAAATAAAGCCGACAGAACCTGCAAAGTCACACAGGTTTGAGTGGGAACATTTTCTTCATCCATCCATTTTCCGATCCGCTTTATCCTCACAAGGGTCGCGGGGGGTGCTGGAGCCTATCCCAGTTGTCTTCGGGCAGTAGGCGGGGGACACCCTGAACCGGTCGCCAGCCAATCGCAGGGCACACAGAGACGAACAACCATCTGTGCTCACACTCACACCTAGGGACAATTTAGAGTGTTCAATCAGCCTGCCGTGCATGTTTTTGGAATGTGGGAGGAAACCGGAGTACCCGGAGAAAATCCACGCAGGCACGGGGAGAACATGCAAACTCCACACAGGGAGGCCGGAGCCGGGATCGAACCCACTACCTCTGCACTGTGAGGTCAACGCGCTAACCACATCACATTTCATAAAGAGTTAAAAAAAACTGCTTTGTTGTTGTTGTTGTTGTTGTTGTTGTGTTAGAAGAATGGTGTGCTTGTTTTTTGACTTTGATAACTTCTTGAAATGTTCTCACATGTATGCCATTTACTGAAAAAATTCGCAAACAACGTTAAAGTTTCATGATGGTGCAAGATTGATGCAGGAGCGGATTAATTAAATCCAAGGGGGAAAAAAATCTATTGCCAGGAAAACAAATTTTTAAAAAAAAAAAATCAATGATTTGTGAAAAAAACCATGAATTGTGCATTTTTGAACTGATAAAGGACATCGCTTGAATTGTAAAGGTTTTTTTTTTCTTTCTGTGTGTCATTTTTCGACACCTCGTCTGTATTCAGTGAAATCCAGGCCATTAATGGCTTTTCGATGCTGCTTCCCACACGTGTTGTTTCTTACGCGCTGTACGTTGGGTATGCACAGTGGTTTCATTACAGCACCATATGTTGCGTGGTTATGTGCCCACCTGTGTCACAAATGAGACTCCTTGTCGCTGCATGAAATCCAACGTGTCAAAATCCAAACCCTTCACTGCCAAAGATGGTAAGTCATTGCATTAAATAAAATAAAATAAAAAAAAAAAAAGAGGGAGGAAGATCACACTCTGTGTAACTGGGTTGACTTTAAAGGCAATGGACAGACTGAAATGAGGAGCTTTGGGGGGTATTTTAAACTTCATTTAGTATATACCTGTATTGTGGAACCTGTCCACTGGAGGTTGGTTGTTCTGTTTAAATTTCAACCCAAATTTTCAGAAGGGTTTTTTTTCCTTTTCTCCACAGGTTTTCCAAAGCCAGAAGTGACCTCATCAAGGAGTGGTAGGAGAAGAAGACTTATCGATCAATGAAGTAAGACTCCACTTAGTGTGGCACTTGTTACGAGAGCATTTTATTCACAATTAGCTCTCATTGTGTTAATTTCAATTTCATGCATCATAAGTACTGGCGGTATCGATACTTGGTATCGGTGGGTAGTCAAGGATGACTACTCATACTGGTATCGGTCTGAAAAAAAGTGGTATCAAACATCCCTCGTTTTCATGCACTCATTAAATTGATCCATCCATTTCCTCGACCGCTTATCCTATTTAGAGTCACAGTTGAGGAAATAATTTACACTCATAGTCGCATCTTTGGAGTGTTTTGAGTCTTTAATGAACCTAAGATGCATTTTGGGGGAATGTGGGAGGTGTAGCTGGACCCACGCAAGCAGAAATTTGAGGCAGATATGCTAAACACGAGTTGGCCTTATTTTTACACTTGTATAACAGAATTTGAAGATGTAAAATGGTTTCAAAACGAAAGAATGGTAAGTGCACTCAAATAGTGTTCGCCCTTAAAGGTTCCAGTGTAGTCCATGCATATGCAATATCACATACTTGTAATGTGCTTAGTGTCGTGGATCATGCAGTGACTTGCGAATGGTGTTTGCGTAAGCTTAACAAGGCCTTGAGCCCCCAACCCCGCCATCAGAGCAGCAACACAAAAACAGGTTCTCGGCACTGGGTGTGGCCTGAATTCAAACAAAGCAGACCATCCGCCCCCCCGAGCAGGTCATCATCGCCTTTTGCGTGGACTGTACGCACGAGCGAATTGGGGCCAGCAGAGAGGATCCAGGGCAAGTCTGCTCCGTGGATGGGGAATGGAGGAGGGGAGTGGGATCAACGCCGTCGGATAAACGGGGGAGGGCAGCACTTGGATGTGGAGGATCAGGATTATCCTTCAATTAAATACAAATCTCTGGGCAGGAATAGGAGCAGTCATCAATGCATGCTTATCATCTCATCTTCAGGTTCTTATCAGTATCAACATGCAGCCATTTTTCAAAGCTACCCTTTAAACTAGAATATATGCATCTCCGTAGCTCCACAACTTCATTGAAGGGGAAAGACTTTGATTGGCTGCCATCTCGATATAGATTTTATTTTTGCTGCTAATGGGGAGCTCACCCCAAGCCTGTCCCCCGAGCTTGTCCGTCCAAACCACAAAATGAGGATGACAGTTGGGGGCATTTAGTGAAGGAGCAAGTGGGGGAGGGATGGTACATATTCTGGGTCAGACAGTGGCCTCTTAATCTGAGCATGGTCAACACGCGCACGCGCACACACGCACACACACACACACACACACACACACACACACACGCACACACACGCACACGCACGCACACGCACACGCGCACACGCACACGCGATACCCCAATTCTTATTTACTTTCTTTTACACACGCCGTCCTATTATCACTACAGTAGAAGCAATCATGGGTAACTGACATCATATTAGCATCACCTAGATACTGTAAACCTCCATCAAACACACACTCACATGCGCACGCGCACACACACACACACACACACACACACACACACACACACACACACACACAATCCTCTGGCCTCTGAGCAATAATAATTATTTGGGTGTATGGAAAAGTACATATTTGTGAAAAGGGCCTGAGTATCGCCACATGAGTTTGAATCGTGAACTTGATAAAAGATTTAAGTCTTCAATGACGCTCATTACAAAATTGATGCAAATACAGTATATATCATCAAGACTGAAAAAAAAACGCATGCTGGATTCACTGGAGACCGCAAATTGGTGATTATCAACATAGCACTAGTGGAATGAAGAATGACTGAATTAAATGTTCAAACTGTGCATGACACTACAATGATTTTTGTTTGTTTCTTTGTTTGTGTTTTTTTATGCCAGTTGTGTCATTTATTACAGCTCAGTTGGATTTAATTTTTAAGTTCAATACATTTGGATTCAATTTTTTGTTGTCTTTCAGAGTTCTGCATTGTTTGGAACAAAACGTTTACCGGTGTTTAAGGTAATTAAAAGTTTTTGGGATTTTTTTCTTGGCAAATACAGTCATACCTCGGTTTTCGACCATAATCTGTTCCAGAAGGCTGTTCGAAAACCGATTTGTTTTCGATTTGAACACGTCTGCTCACAATGGAATGCTACACAAGGAAGCGTCACTTCCTCGACTAGCCGAGGAAGCATAATTTCCTCGTGTAAGGAAGGCGAGAGGAGTCAAGTGGCGCATTCAAGTGCGCTCAGTTTGGTCGAGAACCAATTTTCAGTCGTAATCCGAGGCATAAAAAACTCAAAATTTTTGGTCGAAAACCGATTTGGTCAAGAACAGAGATGTTCGAAAACCGAGGTTTGACTGTATCCCATTTTAAAACATGGCGCGCTGCGGCTAATAAGGTGAAGCGGCCACTGTGTGTACAGTACATACGGATTTGTATCTTTGGCTAAAGTTGAATGAAAAGCAGAGGGAATAAACATGGTACGTTCTTAAATTCAGGAAATTACTTTTCCCATTTAGATAACCCCTTCAGAAATAGTTCCATGATATTTTTAGGTGGCATGGTAGTTGACTATTTAGAGCAAAGGCCTCACAGTGAAGAGGTACAGAGTTCGACTCCGGCACTGCTGTGTGGAGTTTGCATGTTCTCCCCGTGCCTGCGTGGGTTTTCTCCGGGTACTCCGGTTTCCTCGCACATTCCAAAAACGTGTCACAGGTTAATGGAACACTCTAAATTGTCGCTCGGTATGAGTGTGAGGGCGGTTGGTTGTTCGTCTCTGTGTACCCTGCGATTGGCTGGCAACCGGTTCAGGGTGTCCCTTTCCTACTGCCCGAAGGCAGCTGGGATAGGCTCCAGCACCCCCCGCGACCTTTGTGAGGAGAAACGGATTACAAGATGGATGGATGGATGGGTGTTATTTTTATTTGTTTAATTTGTGACTATTTTACCCTCCCAGTCACTGCGAAGGCGGATGCCGTTAAATACCATGATATGACTAAGGTCATATTGCTTACATCCTCAGGCTCTGAAGCAGCTAAGTCTCGAACAAAAATATGGAAAAACGCGTTTACAGATCTTACATTTACATTCAAGGAACATGCACATGAGTATAAAATATCAAACATGTTTGCTTTAAAATAAAATGTCGTTTGACAGACACAATGACGCCGAATTGCGTATTTGTACACGTACACACCTCCTGATCCAAATGATCAGCTCATCAGCAAGCTCTATAGGAGCCTGAAAATTATCCTGATCATTTGAATCAGGTGTGCTGCAGCAGGGAGACATGGAAAACATGCAGGAGACGGACGGGCCCTTGAGGTCCGGACTTTGACACCTGTGCATTAAATCGTGACGAAAATTCATGCAATACTGGGGCAGCGTGACTGGAGGCTGACAAATGCCTCGAGTCAAGGTGGGGGAGTCAAATATGTATCTATATGAGTAATCATATAGATACATATTTGGACGAGGGGCAAGTCTGTAAAAGACAACAAGCAAACAAGAGCAACCAATGTATAAAAGAACACTTTGGACTGAAGTGATCATTGAGTGGAAGAAGCGAAAAGCGACGAGTCGACGACAGGCTAGTGTGGTGAACGTGACAATGAAGTGGTTGATCTTGGCTTTCTGCGCCGTCGCACTGGTCACAGCCGGTGAGTGTTTTCCTTTCAGACAGCCTAGTTTATTCTATGGAGTAGAGAGTCTTAATACAAGTCATCATTTCAAGAGTATCAAATTATACGATGATCAGAGAAGGTTTGTAACTGTATTGCAAGAGAATACTACGAATTACAACAAGCTGCAATTTCACGAGAATAAATCTGCAATATCAAAAGAGATGTCATCATTTTGCGAGAAAGGAGCTGCAGTATTACAAGGGGGGGGGTTACATTTCATGAGACTAAATATCGAGAAGCCACAATTCCACAAGAAAGAAAACTGCAATAAATCATAATTCAACAAGAACACTTTTTCCCACCCACGATAACCTTAGCATGAGTAACAACAACCATGACCACAAGAATGAAGTGTTATCGTCCCCGTTGTGGTAGAAGAAAGAGTCTCTTGTCAGAATGACGGGGAAAGTTTCTAAAACACTGGCGAGGCTGGCCATGATGTGCAAACAAGAGACAGTTGCAGTGAAGAAACAACAGGAAGTAGAATTTTTCTTTCAGAGTCGCCAGGATGGATTGGATCAGAAATGAGTCCATCAGAGAGACAGCCGAGGTCAGATGCTTTGGGGGGGGAAAAGGTTAGAGAGAGCCGAATTAGCTGGTTGGGTCACATTCTCAGGACAGGATCTGTTGGTAGAAGACTGAGGAGAAATGGAGGTTGTCTTTAAAGTTTGGGCACCCCTGCTTTAAAACAACCACCGCTGTATACAAAGTGCTGCACATGGAGCAAAAAAAAAAAAAAAAAAATAATACCGCAAACAACACAAAAACAAATCATACAGCAACGAACAGTAAAACAAATCCAATAACAAACACAGAAGAAAACACAAAAACAGTCAAACTCAAAATCAAGTCTCATGCGGAGTCAAAAGCCAAACCAGGACAGTTGGTGTGAGAGAGGAGGATGCGCAAGACAAACTGATGGAAAAGGATGGCATGCCGCGGTGACTCCGAATGGGAAAAGCCAAAAGGAAAAATATCATTTCAATTTATCAAACTCTACCCGTCAGGTGAAGCTCTGCAATGTCGTGCCTGTATTCCACAACCTGGAGGACGATGTGTTCGTCACGTCTCAACGTGTGCACCGGGCGAAGTCTGCCATGACCTACCATGTGAGTAGCTGTACATTGTTTCATCCTATTTTGCCAACTTTGTGAACAGAGAAAGCAAAAGCCAGATGTGGGTTTCATTCCCACCAGCATAGAGTTGGCACACTGGGGGCTTACTAATATAAGTGTGTCAAATGCCCTCGCAATAAATGTTGCTTCACTGAATCGCAGAAACCAAAGAATACTGACATGGTCACATATTGTTTTTTTCTCTGTCTTGCAGCCAACAGTGGACAGTTTTGCGCGTGGCCGACAAAGTGACAGCGGACAACCCCCAATTTCACTATCTGTTTGAACAATTAAAAAAAAAAAAAAAAAAAAAAAAAGATCATTAGTTTGACATCATAGCATATAAAACTCATGGCCAAGAAGTCATTGTTGAACATACCATCCACAGTCAAAGTTTCTATTCAATGAACACATGTACCAGTCACACACCCTCCAAATACAAGCAGGAACAAATCTAAGAAAAAAAAAGCAACATCAAGAATTGTCAAAAATTAAGACTTTGACGTTTTTGTGCTTTTTCGATATGAATTGAATGAATGATCCACTGACTGCAGTATGCCAAATGGCAAAATAAATAAATAAAATGTCAGTGCACAACAGTGCCCCCCCCACACACACAGACCACAGGATTAGAATGGGAGACAACGCCCTTGTCTATATAATAACCCCAGAGGTGCACCCGAGCGATGAAGATTCCACACTACGCGGCTCAAATGACATATTAAATATGAATGAGCATGAACCACCGCTCTCCTTTTTAGAGTTCTGCCTCCCCAATTGCTCCCTTTTAATGATCGTGCATGTGTATAATGGGCTAATAAAGACTTATGTCAATTCCCAGAGACCCTTTCCACTCAGTCCCCCATGCTCATCACTCACTATCCAACGACCAGATGTTAGATAAAAAAAAATAAATATAAAAAAAAAAAAAATCATAATTAAACCTGAAATAGCTCAATGAAAACACATTCTGGGTTGTTTGTCATGTGCCAAGTATGTGAGTGAATAATAATGTGATGTCCTTGTGGCAGCAACTGATGGAGGATGAGTGTTGCTTGTTCCCCACCAAAAAAAATAAAAAACAAAAATAGTGACATGAAATGGCTTTCTACTTGGTAATACCGTGATGCTTAATCACAGCCGTTTATATGGGAATTTACACACTCTTGTTGAGCCACCCTCTCGAACAGAGGGGCATGATGACTCAGCATCTCTCAGTAAGTACGCGTGTGTTGGAAACTCAGGACTGACGCTAAAGCAAACACAAATCTTTAGCTCCAACCAGGCAGGACAATGATACTGATGTGAATAATTCAATGCAATCATGAGACCTGATGACCCTATCCCGAACACAAAAGGGAAAAATGCGTCTTCTGACCTCTCATGTAATGTCAGGATGATATTGCTTTCATGAATTAATTAAACAAACTAATTCTTAGCCAAAAAGAAAGAAAACAATAATGTTGGAAAACAATTTCAAAACTATTACTCTTGACTTGTTCACTCCAGTGTGTGTGTGTGTGTGTGTGTGTGTGTGTGTGTGTGTGTGTGTGTGCGTGTGTGTGTGTGTGCCCGCGGAGTTCATAGTTGATGTGAACTTCTCAGCAGAGCACTTTCACCTTCGTGCTGGAGCAAGAGCCTCTCCTAGTGGTCCCTCTTGGTATTGCAACTGGTCGCCACTACCTCTCTTTTTTTTGTACGCGTTAAAAAATGTTGATTATCTCAAGGACCAACCGACTACCAACCGACTTTAGAGGACTTTAGAGGATGAATTCCACTTCACTTTTAATTTACTCACTCAAATTGCATCCTCCCAAAATAGAATATGAGTTGTTTTTTTTTTCAACAAAGATGTTAAATACTGTATATTATGTTAATTAGGGTTGTTAACGTCATAAAAAATAGGTAAACATAAAACACAAGAAAACTCGAGGGCCCAAATGAATGAGTGTGTTTCTGCATGATTCAGTGACAGCAAGTCCAGGGAGGAGTCTGCCATTTGACCAAAAGTCAGCTGGGCTAAGCTTCAGCTCCCCCCGAACCCTCAACCGGAGAAAGAAGATTTGAAAATGGACAAGGATAATTGACAAATATTTTTTTTTTACAATTCCTCCTGGTTTTTCTCAGCAGGCAGTGTCTGCTCACACATTGTAAATGGAGTACAGGATATGCATCTTGCCAAGAGATGGCAGCAGTTTCTAAGAGAAGAGAACGTTGCAAAGACTGTTGGGAAAAGAGCTCCAGCCTTCCCAATTACGCAAAGAGCTTTTAATCCTTTGAGAGACCTTCAATTTGGATGCCTGAGTCTGCACAATTCACACAGTAAGACATAAAATGGAAGTACCAGTACATCATTTGATGTGCTACATTACAATGCTGAGCATTTTCTGGCTTTCCAGTGTGGTAAAGCGAGAGACTGAAATAATTTCATTTACAGTAAACACAAAGCACTTTTTTTGAAATAAAATATTTAAAATTAAGTATGCCGATTAGTTTAAGAAACTGTGTTGGACATGTGGCGGGTCAAGGCCAGTCGGAGGCATGAGCAGACATTGCAGGAATATTTCACCAAGTTTGATGAGACCTTGCAGATAAGAATTTTACATGGGGGTTGGAATGAAAAGTCCTAACGCCTTATTGTACCGGTGTTGTCTGTATTTAGGGAAAACGTGCATTCGTTTGTTATACGGTCTGAAGGAGAGAGAGAGAAACTGAAGCATTTAACATCAGATACAGTGAAGAAAGACAACCGCAGCAACTCAATAAACATGCCCCTGGGCGACAATCGTCTTAAGTGAATCACTGAGGTTATGTCGGAAAGACTTTTCATTTGTTTGTTTGTTTATTTATTCAGTGGGGTTTTTTTTAATTCTGAAAGAAAGACCAATCTCAGCATTTAAAAAAGTCCGAACCCCTCTCTACAAGCAGCTCCGTCTCGTATACGCCGCTGTAGTGAGTTGGAGTTGGAACAGTAGCGTTTGCAAACATCTTGATGTCAATTTTCATCTTCGTGATTTATTATCATAGCATGTAGTTAGTTTATTTAGCGTAGCTTGTCGTAGTATAGGAATGATTTACGTCGTCGTCACAGGTAGACCACGCCCAACCCTCGTCCCCCTTTGCAACCCCAATGGTCCTCCAGGCAACGCCGCCTTTGAGCACCATTTTAACAAATATTTGTGAGTGTTGGAGATTATGGAAGGGGGTTTAGTATCATTATTTTTGATGCAGGAAAAAAAATTCCGGCGACTCCAAATGCAAACAAATCAGTGCCGACCAGGGTCCCATTGAATTTCTTTTCTTAAGTAAAATACGTTTTTATCAAAATGACTTACGAGAAATTAATTGCAACCACAAAAGTGAATACTGTCTGTTAAGTGCATCACCCTCAAAAAATGTCATGTATGGTTTAACAAATACGATGTATATATTTTATATATATATATATATATATATATATATATATATATATATATACAGTCATAGAATGCTTGGGTGGCTTTGCTCCGAAATATGGTCTTTATTCAAGACCGTTTTTCGATGACTATGATATGGTCAAATGTATGTCCCCCCCACAATGTTTGCCAAAAAACAGATTAGCATTGATTGAACAAAATCTAAAATTATAGCGCTTTTTCAATAGCAACATTACATTGCCAGAGGCGTCTGCTCTCGAGACAGCTCATCTGCTTCAAGACACTTTTCGGAAATAAACTCTCAGGCTCAGACATGTGGAGCGGGAAATAAACAGTCCTGGTGCAGGTGTCCATGGAAATAAATACTTGTAAGTCTTTTGCAAGGAAGTACTTGCACATGCCAAACGGCATGAACTAACATGTTTATATTCCAAAGCCCTGACACTTTGAAATGGACACAAACAAGACGAAGTTGACACTGGTAATAACTGACAGATTTGTCACAGAGGACTTGAAATAACAACCAAAGAAAAACAAATGACTCAGAGCCAAGAAGGTAAAGGAGGTCAAAATCAAGCATGGCTTTATCATGAAGGTCAGGCACATAAAGCCCCTGCTGTTGATGCGTCCCAAACTGAGCGAGTATGGTAGCGATGCCAAATGTGACTGATCCGCCATCGAGGGGCTGAAGAATGGAAGAGACAAATCCAATCCTTGAGAACTTTGGTGAGTGTGTCACTTCATTAGCCTCTTATCTGAACAGAGGCAGAAACACAGGGTCAGGATGGCCCTGACTGCTGGGGGAGGCTTTCCAGATAGATGGGAAAGTGTCTCGTCCAAGGCTGGACCTCCTGGGCGGACTTTAATTTTAACTCAAGGATACAAGGAGGATGGGATGCCAAAAAGAACGGGAGATAACTCGCGCACAAAACGGTGTTGCTTGTGTGGCCTAAAATGGGCAGGAGAGCTCAACAAAGAAAGCGTGAAAAGGAAATGGAAAGAGGGATGCGTTATTGCGGGTATATGACAAAATATCTCCCGTTCAGTGACTACACCAATGAAGGTCCGCTGAAAAAAAAAAAGGAAGACCGTTTGTGCGCATTGTTGATAGAGCGTAACATTTGAAACAGCCCAAACTATCTGCTTTTTGTTCCTTAAGGCTGGAGGGGAAGCGCAACAATATACTGGTAATACGGTCTTTCAGAAAAGCACCTGCAAGCTCAATGTGCTATTCATGGGCTTTTTAAAGAACATGGCCGGACCTAAAGAAATCAATTCTTTTCAACAATAACATACAGAGGCAGTGAACAAAGCACTGCAATCCTTAATTTTCTACCACAAAGGTTAAAGAAAGGTTTTATATAGTAAAGGTGAAGAGCCGCTTAGGAGATCACATTATTTATTTACTGGAGCGCTTGTGTCACATGCTCAAAACGAAGATGCTGATTGGACGAAGGGGAGATCTGGGTTCTGCTGTCGATTGCTCATCCTCAAGTATCAGATGTTTGTCGAACTGAATTCGCGTATTGACAATTTGAATTGTTACAGGTAAAACTGAATGTGAAAAAATACGAATTTCACATTCAAATTGTATAATTCAGATGCAGTTTTTTAAACGTAACGATTGAAATTCAACAATGCAAATTAAATTATTGTAATTCGGATTCAGTCTTTCAATGCGCAATGTCAAGTTTAGCAATTTGACTTTATGGTGGCGCATAATTCAGCCCGTACGGTACATTGTCTCATCTTCTTGGAGGTAATTGTTTGCTTGGCTTTGACCTCCAGAGTTGCAGTTAATAAGATCCCCAAGGAGACCAAAACTTTTGCAATAACCCAAACCTTTACTGCTTAGCCACGCATGACCTTTGACCTTGCCCTCACTCTTATCCTCTCCGGGAAGTCGTGTGAGTTTTTAAAGTCCATACCATACACTGAGGCATACTCAGGTGTATATAAACTAGTTTGACTGAAAGTTAGGGATGCAGCATTTTTAGATTACGACCACAAGTAAAAGGTTAGATCTGCCACAAACAACCAACAAAGATTCCACTGAGTAACTCTGCAATATTTTCATGTCTCCTTGAACTTAACCACAATTAACACTGACTGAAAAACGCTTTGAACTATGCGACCATTTTAAAGCCAGTTCTTACCTGCAATGATATACTTGTGAGCTTCCGTAGGCAAAAAAAAAAAAAAACAGGGGGAGAAACAAGAGTTATTAGGCATTGGCTTGAAGAAAGAGTGGAATAACATTTCCAAAAATATGATGGAGGGTGAACACGATGAGAATGGCTTCGATGAGGCGTGAAGTAGATTTACAGGTACAGTGGGGCCACATTTCATGAGTGTGTCACTTGTTTCAATCGACGAGGTCAAAAAAATGGTTGAATTTATCTTAAGGTATCGTTGTTTGGTTTCGACAGCTGCGAGCATAATTCACCTGGAGCTAATCTGCCCCATAAAGTTCCACTCAAGCTAGAATTCCGCATCAACAGCAATAAAACAACAACAACATACAGTGGCCCCCATAAGGTCGAACGCAACCGAAGCTGTGCATTTTGGAATTTGAAGAAGTACTTCCGGGGGGGGAGTATCACACCACTGCAAACGTTGCAAGAGTTTTTGATCAGGGTAGCGATCGTTTGCGACTTTGAACGAACCCTGATGAAAAACAACAACATCCGCTACGTGCGCACACACTCGCAAACCTTCAGCGCTCAGTAACATACGGCCTAAAGTTGTACAAAATCTTGGAGTTTAAATCGGTTTGAGCATCAGTAATTCTTCGCATGTATTTTGCTTTTTCGCCACTTTTTTTTTTAATGACCCAAAAAAGATAGGTCAAGCTTTAACCAGGGATGATAAGAGAAGATGAAAAAGAGAAGAAAAGAGGAATAACCAGAACTGAGAGTCAGATTCCAGTGGCACCATAATGAACTGTTGCTTCTTATTAAAATCAAGACTTTTTCAATTATATTACTGTGGGTATTTTTTTTACAGCCGTACGGCTGATAAGAACTTGTTTGGAGCTGGTAAAGTTCAAGATTTTATGGCACCTCAAACTGATTTTTCATTTTTTCACAAGATTCTTTTTTAGGTTTTTCAGACAAAAAAAAGGTTCCAGTTGTCATCTGATTATACAAAGGTTTTAATGCACCCCCCCCCCCGAAAAAAAGCAGCCATCCTCCCCTCCCTAACAAAAGTATTTTTGATGGAAGTTGTCCGTGGGTGGGTATTAGCACAATGTCCTTGCCCCTTCTCTGTTCACCCTCTTTACTTGCTCTCATTTTGCTTTCTGTGCTCTCTTCTTGATCCTCATTATTCCAAACTGGGGTCTCTGAGGGAGCAAACAGTCTATTATCCAAAGATGGAGCTTAAGACAACTTAAATCTCCGGAGGAGTGGCTATTTAGTCAAGTTGAAAGAGCGAAAGAGAAGGAGGGAGTGTGCGTCTGGCCTGCCGTTCCCATATCACTTAGGCTAATGTGATTAAGGGGGAGCGAGGAGTGGTGGTGGGAGTGGGGGTGGGGGTGTTGGGGGGTGTCCATTTAGCTCAGAGTGTGTTGGTTCCAAGTGATTCATGACAGGGAGAGTTGTGGCTATAGATTGAGAGAAGTGGCTGATCTCAGGACTTCCTTGAGTTCAATCAAACAAAATGACTAATCGTACAGAAGCAGTGACGCCCATAAAATGAAAGTGCTGCCATGCTTCACCAAAGTGAAAGTTTTCATTTCGCGATAAAACTCGTGAGCATGGATGTGAGCCAAATCCATTGACGACACCTGGGGGTAAACAGCAGTATGTAGGAGGGTGTTGCTGCTCTTTTGTTAGAAGTCGTAGGCCGATGCATACTGAAAGCATCGCCCTAAGCAAACACGGCCAGGCACTGGATTGAAAACCAAACACCGATCCATTGGTTTTATTGGTTGAATAAGAGCCCAAGAAGGTGGAGTAAGTCGCCACTTATTAATCATAACCTTTGGCGGAAAACAAACACAAACTACTCTTCTAGTGGGACAATGGCCAGAAGCTGATTTGTTCCCATTTCAAAACTATTTTGCCCTTAATGTAAATGGAATTACAGTGGTACCTCTACTTACGAAATTAATTGGTTCTGGAAGAAATTTCTTAATTAGAAAATTTTATAAGAAGACACGCGTTTTCCATGTAAATGCCCGAATTTGCTTTTGTCTGCTTTTAACAATCCTTTGAAAATGTCCAAGGCAAACATCAGCATGTTGAGCTGACTGGTGAACACTTTCTCTGAGTGATTCACATTGAGGTAAAACTATCGGAACGCCTCATGGCCGAGGGGTGAATGACGAGGACGCTGCATAGACACATACAGTATCTATCTATTTATCTATCTATATACATAGACATATACAGTAAGGGTCCCTCTTAGCCAATGGGATGCCAGGAAGATGCTTGATAATAGCCAATGGCAGAGCAGCTATAAGTATGTTGCGTTCTGGAAACTCGGAGCTGCGACTAGCAGCCCATACCGTATTTGTACCTTTCTTTCGTAACAACAGGCAATATTTTCCTGTTGAGGTGTTTCATAACTTGAAAATTTCATATGAAGAGACATTTGTAAGTAGAGGTACCACTGTAGAAATGATCTGTTTGAAGGTCAAACATGTGCCATAATAAAACCTTCATTAACCAGCTAAAGTTTTGAGTTTAGCATTATTCACTGTTTAATAAATGATAAGTTAACCACTGGCAAGATTAAGACCGAAAAAAAAAACCCAAAACATAAAAATTGAAATGTCCTTTCTCTTGTCACGTAAGCGAGTCTCTTTCATTTCCGATGTTTAGTCTCTTCTTATTTTCATTGTCTCTTAAATGCTTCTCTATTGAGGCTCATCCTTAAAAAAAGAAAAAAACAATCGCAGCCATGTTCAAACTCCCAACTATATTTTGTGCAAGTTTAGAAGCACGTTTCTCCAACAAGTTGTAAAACCTCGAGCCATTGAAATATTAAGGTTTCACTGCTACCCCTCGTACAATTACGCTGATTTCACAAGATGGCTCGATCCAAATGGAGAAGACCAAGGCCAAACCGTTTCCCTTCTTTCATTCGGCATTCCACTGAGATTCCTTTCAAAATGTCTTTGTTAAAAGTTGCCTGTCGCAAAGGAAGGGGGGCTTTGTTTCCAAGTTCTGACTCAAGTTTACCACATGGAGCGAGCCCACTGAATACTGTCCCCCTCTCAAAGGGACACCCCCACTCCGCGTACTTTCAAGGCAGGAAGAGAAATTTGTCATCCGTCCCCTTCTTTCTCATTCCATTGTACACTTCCAAAACCTCACTCACCTCACACTGGTCAAGGGAACTGGTTTCTTGGCAGCCAAGGATTTTTATCCTCTGAGTTTTTAATACAGTAAAATCATTAGCAAGCTTACAAGCCATCAACGATACTTAAAATGATTAGCATTGGTCAAAATGTGGAAAATGTTAAAAGGATGAAGGCAGCTTCTACACATTAAAAGTGCTTCAGAGATGAGTGAGTCTGTGCTGGAAGGCTGTGAGGCCAAGCCACAAACAAGACCAAAAACCCGGAAAATGGGAGAAAGTCTAAAGCAGCGGTGTCAAACTCATTTCACATTGTGGGCCTCATACGGCCTCGGTAGATGTCAAGTGGGCCGGACCATTAAAATTAT
Source organism: Hippocampus comes (assembly GCF_001891065.2). NCBI lineage: Eukaryota > Metazoa > Chordata > Actinopteri > Syngnathiformes > Syngnathidae > Hippocampus > Hippocampus comes. Next base: position 3,866,040 of record NW_017805010.1, read on the forward strand.
ACCATACTCTGCTATAAATAACCAAAATAATATGGCTTTCCTTTGTTTTGGTCGAAAGAAGCACAAGAACATTAGGAAAACATACCTTTTCCAAAACATTTCATGAAGCACCTTAGATTTCCTTCGACAAATGTGCAATTTACTTTTGTCATTCACATAGGTGCATTGCAACTGATCCCACTGATTGTACAAAGGCACAAAACTTTAACGAGTAATTGGTATTGAAAAATGTAGTCATGCACTTTAAGATGAAACGAGATTTATAAAGAAAGGAATTTGTCAACCATTTACACATGTGCATATAAAATCTAAATGTAATCCCTGCCTACACCTTACAAACTAAGGAGAGTGCTATTAAATGTGCAAAGAATAAAGTATTCACATGTCCTTGACAGCGGCTGCTGTGTTGGGTCTGTCTCAGTGACAGACTGAGACTGCTGTTGTCTTCTTCTCTGATCAAAACAATGTTGTTTTCTACTCTGATCAAAACAGTGTGTCCCCTAGCGGATACTCCATGAATTGCACCTTATTAAAAATATTAATTCCGTGTCTTTTATGCATTTTTTCACTTTTAAATTATCCTGCGGGCCTGATTGAACCTCCTTGGGGGCCGGTTCCGGCCCACGGCCGTATCTTTGACACCACATGGTCTCAAGGGAGACAGAGCCACTACAGCATTTTCTCACAGGCGGCACACGGTGAGTTGTAAAAAGTCCGATCAGTTTCCAGCTGTGAGGCATATACAAGCTTTTCACTATATCACCTCTTTTTTCTCAAGAATAAATAGAAGCTGAGAAATAGGCCAGGGGGCAAGAGTAGGAAAAAGGGAGTGATGGGATTCTTTTGGCCGTTGTTTACTTCGTGCAGCGCATCATTCAAGTGGCACCAATTGCCGGGGTGGCCTTCGCCAAAACATGACTTGCTGGAGGGGGTGGGGAAGTTTGCTGGCCGCTTAATCTCAGCGGATGGGAACTGAGGTGTTAACTGCTTGGAGCCACCAGTCTGGCACAATTTGGTGGGGGGGGGGGGGGGGGGGGTTGTTATTATTTATTTATTTATTTTAGGCTACTGAAGTCATGTCAGAGCACCTTGGCCTCGCGTTTGTACATTGGTGATGCATACCCACAGAGAGGTTTATGAGTTCTCACAAATATGCCCGGATGAATTCAGCTTCTCGTTAAGGAGTGAGAGTTTCCCCTGATTTGACAAGAGGTCAAGAAACCTTGCTCCCACACGCGCAATTTGATGATGAGCATGCAACTCCTCCGACAATCTGCTTCCACTTTGTTGACGAGTTGAAAGGTGGGAGCTGCCGTGATTACGATTGCAGCTGGTGGGACTGCGATGGTGCGAAGTGGGAGTATGACTGCTGACTCCCTCCTTTTCCTCACAATGTTATCCTCTGAAACTTTTAGCTAAGGAATCTGAAACTAGAGAAGCTGTGCATGTTATTCCCTCCTGGTCCTGGTCAGCTGTAAACAAATGAAGACACAAGTAGTGATTTGGAGATGGGAGGCAAAATCAACTCTGGACAACATTATTAAATCAAATATTAATGGGATAGGAGTAGTCTAGAGAACTCGTACTCAATGGATCAAATCAGACAGGTTTGCTAACTGGTGCTTCCAAATATTCCATATTCCAAAAAAGGCCTGGCAGTGACGCCGTAATAGCAATGCCGCCACATTAACCTTGTCAAGTGTTTCGTGAAGCAGCAGAAGCATTGGACCACTTCACCAGGATTCATTCATCTAATACAGTGCTAAATGCCGACCTGGCATGAGCAGCCATTCCAAAGGGTTTTGCTGCATAACAAAGAGTTCTGTCTGCTGCATAATTAAAGCAAGCAGATGTCATCGGTATGTTCAAAGTCAAGGAGGCACAGGGAAATCAAATGTATCGGCGATATTCAAAAAGTCTCATCACGCTGCTTGGTGCCACCACTGACATCACAGTCTGACCTCCGTCAAAGCATATTCAGTGCCATTATTTCCGGCTATATAAAGCTACTCCTTTCTGCCATTTCCCAAACATACTGCTCAGTTCATGGCTCTTAAAGCTCCTGCTGTCGGAAGAAATAGCTTTAAATTTCTGTAATTAACAAGCTCATCAATTTGCCAATGGAGCATGATGAAGGGGACAAAAGCATGATGTGGACCGAGATATATCTATCAAGGTTTAATGACGCAAAGCACATTTGGAGAGGGCTGGAACTATGAGCTCAAGTCAGGCAAACAGTTTGCTAGCATGATGAGGTGTGAGACGGTTAATCATAATGTCCTTTGTTGACGACATGCACTGGCTTTTTAAAGATGAGGGATGTTGTTTTAGATACGCCCAAACACAAGAAGATCATTGCGCTGTCTCACAACGGAGTGATTAAAAGAACAACATCGAGTGGTGATGCGGTTCATCTGAATGAAGGTCAGGCAACACAAAATTCATCAGATAAGCCCATAGGAGGTGGTTAACACATACCGTATTTTCCGCATTATAAGGTGCTTTGGAGTATAAGGTGCACCTTCAATGAATGGCCTATTTTAAAACAGTTTTCATATATAAGGGCGCAATGCATTCTAGAATAGAAGCTACTATAGTGGCTGCGGTTGCGTTATGCATCCACTAAATGGAGTTTCGCTAAAGGGAATACAATACAATACAGCTTTATTTTACGGCTTTATTTATATACAGCTTTCACAACTGCTGCAGCTGTAACAAAGCGCTTTACAGAACATTTAAAATACGACGTCCAAGAATTCAGAATATTGATCCGTATATAAGGTGCACCGTAATATAAGGCGCGCTGTCGGCTTTTGAGAAAATGGAATGCTTTTAGGTGCGCGGAAAATATAGTAAGTACAGTGGAACTTTTAGGTTGAACACAAACCGCTTGTTCACCACAAATTTTATCTCCATATATGTCAATCGGCAGTGTCAAATGTGGAACTATTTGATTGAACAAAAAGCTGATCTACACACAGGTAACTATGACTTTTTCGTCTGTATGAATGCCAACAGGTTTATTGTATCTTCTGCTATCTTGGAGAGGAATGTGCACCTTCTTCCCCATCCAAAATCCACTACAATCAGTTGTTGTTAGGATGAGTAATATGGCTTTATGACAGATACTAATCTCTCACGCCACAGGACGGTGCCACGGCACCCTGGTTGGGAATCACTAATGTCTGTTTGCCAGGCGGAACAACAGAATGTCACATCTCCAGTTGTTGCGCCAAAGTCTTGCATCTGATTAAAACTACAACTTTCATCTTTTCAAAATGGGTGTGATTGCTCTGTGCTTCGGATTGGACAAATTCAGCACGGGATAGAAAATGATCGAACATATTTTGTGCAAAAGATAAATATCATAGGAACAGCTTAATCTTTAAATGAATGCAGTGCAGATCAGCCCGCTGCCGTTAATATCCATAAATGTCACTGTCCTTCCACACATTTTCCTGAAGTGGAGAAAGAGAGTGACGTCTGTACAAAGCAGCTGTTTTTGGTGCATTTTTTTGTTTGGCTTGTGGAAGCCAACATAAAGGGCCTTGTGTAAAGGTTGCCATCCATCTTCATCCGCCTGGCATGTGCTTTACTTTATTCTGCCCTCAATGTCTCTTTTTGTCTACTCCTTGTGTTTAATTCCGTGTGTGTGTGTGTGTGTGTGTGTGTGTGTGTGTGTGTGTGTGTGTGTGTGTGTGTGTTGCATGTGACATTGAGGTTAATGAAGTGTATCCAACTCTTCCTCCTGGAATGAACAAGGCTTCACGAAGCAAGCAACTGACTACACTGCCACTCTGCTGAAGCAAGACAAACGTTGGCACATGCAGGAACACACACACACACACACACACACACACACACACACACACACACACACACGCACTACTTGAGGAAGGCATTTGTGTATTCATATTACAGGCCCTCTAGCAATGTCTTGTTTTGACAAATGACACATTCTGATTTCCAAATTAGTCTTAAAAAGAAAATTTTTACCTACTTTCATTTTGAAGCAATCTGTGATTTGGCACGGTCATCATCTGTCAAAATCTAGTCGTGTCTAATATTTTCGAAAAATCATTATGAAATGGTGTCACATCCACACATCCTAGTATGTTAAGTCCTGTAGAGTTATGTTTTTGCAATGAAGTGTGATGAATTGATTTTTACTATCTTAAACTGACACCGTGTATGAAAATGAGTGTTCACAACATGGCTCACCTCAAGTTGTGTTTGTCATGCTGGAATTCCACATTGGCCCCTTTTCCCTGCCACCAACATGACCATACGTTCCTCCTTTTTATTCCTCGTCGATGCACGTAAACACCAAAAATTCCAACGCGCAGTATGAACATGCAGTGAGTTTATGATCCACTCATTTGACATTGCGTTATGTAGCTTGCGCTCATCTTACAGGACTGCAGAAATCGTAGAATAAATCACAGACTCTAGGGTGCTTTCACACCAGCACCCTTTAATTTGTTTTAATCAAACTCAAGCTTCTTTCCTGGATCGTAACTGGAATCGTCCCAATTCTCACGATGCACAACCCAACGCTTAGTATTCTAAACGATTACGTGTCCCTTCTCCATCCCATTACATCACTCGTGCTACTCCTTTCTCTCTCCGACTGCGTCCTTTCCTTTCGACCTCCCACATAATTCAGGTCACCGGGAAAGCAATCGTCTTAAGTGTTCTGGTGGTCAGGAGCTGATGAGAACACATGCAGCTTCAGTCATCTGGCTTAGGTAAGATCCTGGTTGAATAACGCTGCACCTTACGTAATTCAGCTCTTTTTCCGACACGATAACGCAAATTGATTAAACATGATTGTTGTCAAATAATACGTTCCAACAGGTTCAACCTTTTTAAAAAAGTTCATGACGGGAGAGTCAGGGTGAAGCCTCAAGAGTTAGTGTTAAAGTATACTCCACCTGAAGAAAGCAATTCATTCTGAATTTTTAATACGATCATCGAAGACACTCCATTCATCTTCTACATTTCAAAGAGCAATGCCAGAGGAAAAAAAAACTGGATTGTAACCACAGGTGTGGGTTGATGGAGTACACGTTTGTCGAAAGACCACAGACCCATTTAACATCGCTTAGGTTCCCACAATTCGGGCCAGGCCTCACACTAGCAAAATACTTTTTTTTTTACGGTCAAAGCATCTGTATCCAAGCCATTTGGCTATGCATTGAAGGTACATTTCTCAATTGCTAATCTTCAAGGTGAGAAATTTGATATGAGGGCGACATGACCAAAGCGACAATCCTGACTGATGTAAGATGACAACTGTGAAAACTGCTGCAATGACATAACTGCTGGCAAAAACATCTCAATATCCTTGAAAACAACTATTAACGCTAACACTGGAGCATAACATTGCAACTCCCGGGGACTATCTTTCCTAATCCCCTCCTCAAATTCAGTCAGAGGTCCAAATCATCTTAGTGCAGCGTGGCTATGGGAGCTCGTCTGCATATGCTGCATACAATCTGACTATTGGACCAAAGCTGGAATGGAGGAGGATGGGTCTGGCACACAGGCCGCTGCACCCGCTTGCCCCAGTATTTTCGGGCTTCCCTCCACATTTACGTCAGCGACTCCCATCCCACTAACATCCCACCACCCCCACCCCCGCCCGGTGGCATGTGTGCAGCCAACAATGGCCACTTATGTTCCCACAAGGGGAAGTAAAAGATGGCGTAACGGCCCCACTCCATGCACACAGACATGTATCACACAGATGCACACACACACTCACGAAAAAAATGAGTAAAACAGGCTTCAGGCACAAACATACAATTACATGTGGGTATACACGCACACTCATACATACAAATAACCTACACACCCCTTTAGAGGTGAATAGCCTCAAAACCTCATGCACGGACGGTGACATTGTGATGACTGATGGCCAAGCAGCAAAAATGAGCAGGGTGGTTGAGATCACAGAAAGGTGAAATGGGAAAAGTGGAATTCCGAGTGGGAATGCACGGTTGCAACCATCTGGTTGAACGATTTTTTTTTGAGGTGAGGATTTGGGTTACGGGCGGAAAATGTACAACCTGTACTGACACACAACAGAACACATACATACATACGACAGACAAGGAAACACGAGAGTATGGATGTTCGAGGCTGCATTTTTTTTTTTTTTTTTTTTTACAGATGCATACCAGTACAAGTACTCAACTCCTCAGTATTCACACTGAAACCAAGTAACCAATACCAATACAGTGGTACCTCTACAAACGAAATTATTTGGTTCTGGAAGAAATTTCTTTACAAGAAAATTTTGTAAGTACAGACGCGTTTTCCATGGAAATGCGCTAATCCGTTCCAAGTCCCCCAAAATTCAGACATAAATTTTTTATAAAGCATTTCTATGCTTTAGGCTGCATCAAAATATGTAACAAATACATGTTACAAATAGATTATTGCACAATAAATGAGAGTTGTGTATAATGTACTCTGAAATAGAATTAATGTCTAAAATAAAACACAAATAATTCTCTCTGAATTAAAGATTAATTTGTAATAAAACAAAGGTGTAAACTAAAACTGAATAAATCGATCCATCCAAGGTTCGCGGGGGATGCTGGAGCCTATCCCAGCTGTCCTCGGGCAGTAGGCGGGGGGACACCCTGAACCGGTTGCCAGCCAATCGCAGGGAAAACAGAGACAAACAATCATCCAAGCTCACACTCACACCTAGGGACAATTCAGAGTGTTCAATCAGCCTGCCATGCATGTTTTTGGAATGTGGGAGGAAACCGGAGTACCCGGAGAAAACCCACGCAGGCCCGGGGAGAACATGCAAACTCCACACATGGAGGCCGGAGCGGGAATTGAACCCGTTACCTCTGCACTGTGAGGTCGACGCGCTAACCAATGAGAGATTGTGCAACAGACAAGAGATAGAGATGGAGATGGACAGAAAGAAAGAGCACATACAAGAATGTCAGTGCAGGCCGACACAGGATCAGCCCAAAACATGCCTCAACTTGTCTTTTTCCTGAGTCGCATCATTCCTTCCTGATGTCTCGACTCTCGACTCTTTGCTAAGGTGTGCCTCCCTCTCGTCCTTTTAGAAGTCTCAATGTGCATCATTTTCTTGTTTCACTATGAACCCCAAAAAAAAAAGGTCTGGGAAATGTCTAGTGTCTGAGATTTGCCCGTGCTATGACGGCGCAAAAGGGTTTTGTGTGTTGCGGGCGTGCCTTTTTGCCCTTATGGGTGAATGGGCAGGAAGGAACCGAAGCTGTTGTCACATGGAGGAGCTTAAGTTGCTCTCACAGGGGGTCCCCGCACACATACGGCCAAGTGGTAGGTGTCCCCGGTGCTTGCCACCATGAGAGCTCATCATGCCTCGGCATTACACTGACATGCATTTGATACACAAGCATGCTCACAAACACAGCACGCATAGCACCGTAACATTTATATGCGGCGTGCAGAACTTTTTGTATCGAATGGATGACCAACTGTATGTACATGCTGGTTTCTGCTTCTATATCCCAAAATGACACATTTGTTGGCTTTCAAGCACATTTTGTGACATCATGATGATAAAGCAGCTTCAGCAGATTTAGTTGCAAGTTCGGATTCCTCCATTCGTGGATGTGCAGGATGTTATGCTGCTCTAGATGTACATAGCACGTGCGACAATATTCAAGTGGGTTTTTCTGTGTTAGTCAATGCAAAAAAATACAAAAATTAAAAAATTTAAAAAATAAACAAATAAATAAATATATAAAAATTTGCAGATATGAGACAAATACATCATTTAGACCAGGGGTGTCAAACTCATTTTTGTCGCGGGCAACATTGTAGTTACGGTTTGCCTTGGAGGGTCGTTATGAAATTTGGGAAACCATATAAATGTTTAATCTACTCCACATATTACAAACACAGCGCACAACAAATTGATGGATAACTAGTTTTAAAATCAGAAGTCAAGAATAATGACTGTTATTGTGGATTGCATGTGACAATTTGAAATTTTGGCTCAGACTTTAGCAAGTATCATGGAACTTGACATGCTTAATTTGCTTTCGCGGGCCACATAAAATGATGTGGTGGGCCAGATCTGGCCCCCAGGCCTTGACTTTGACATCTGTGGTGTACAGTATGTATATATGTACTGTATGGTTTAACTGTGATTGGCTGGCAACCGGGTCAGGGCACATAACGACACAGACAA
>NW_017805010.1:3875176-3886211 GCF_001891065.2 Hippocampus comes
ATGTGGCGGGCCAGATCTGGCCCCCGGGCCTTGACTTTGACACCGGTGATTTAGACTTTTCAGTTATGGAATCAGGATCAAATGCATCACATCATGTTGCACATGACAAAAAGATACAATCCCAGAACAAAACTCTTCGACAGACACTGACGTATGACCAAAAGGCGAAAACATGATTTGATAAATTGAGTGATTTTTTTCTTAATTCTCTTTCATCTTCAAATTTTAAAGTAAAAAAAAAAGTAAAGAATACATTACAATACTTGAATCCAATTATTATCCTGTGTTTATTACACAATAAAATATATGACATGGGAGAAAACAAATTGTATGGCATTTTACATTTACTAGACGTTTTTTACAGAATTAGAACCCTTAAAAAACGAGACCAGACATCTCAAGTCGATACCGTGATTAATAAACAAATAAAGATGAAAGGTGCACCGGCACTGCCGCAGTTCTCCATTTTCAGAGCGCAGGACTACAAAAAGGAATGACTCAAATTCCTTTCTCAGATGGTATGGCCCTAATCTTATTATCTGGAGGATATGAAAACTGCATTCCAGCCTCCTCTCTCTCTCTCGCTCTCTCTCTCACTTTCCGAGGTTTAGAACTTGAAATAAGGTCAACAAAGCGCACATATGAAGTTGTGTCAAAGCACCGTTCGGCATGACATCATGCCAAACCTCAGTGACCTCATATGAAGACAACAAAATTCAGTGTCGCCATGTGTCATTACTTGGTCACAAAGTTAAGATGGCGTGTATGTATTGTGTTTTAACAATGTTTAAATTCCTTTAAATTGAAAAATGTGTTTGAAAAGAATGGGAAAATTTTAATTTAAACAGTGGCAGTTCATTAAGGTTTTATGCTGATGACAATTTCTCCCGGCAACAGATTCCCACATTTGCTATGGTTAAAATAGTTTGATCCATCATTGCGGAATTAATTGGTTTTCCGCTTTAGATTTCCCATTTTAGATGGCATCCTATATGAAGAAGAAAAAGCAGCTGATACTGAGGAACTGGTTGAATGAAGAAAAAAAAACAAAAAAAACACTTCCAGCTTCCTCCTAGGAAACGCAAGGTTGGAAGAGATGGGGGCACCGCACGGAGTGACAAGAGGACCTCCCACTTTAAAGAGGCGCAGCGATGAGGCGTGACCACTCATCTGACAGGTGTTTTGTCTCGCGTAGTGCAACGTGCTGTGGCCACTTCCACTCAAATGCCACACAAAAAAAAAAGAGGGGAAAGAGATTAAGCAAAAATGAGCGTCAATCAGTAAGCCGGCTTGACAATGGCGTGGTTAAAAACGCCGGTGAATCCAGTGACGGCATATCAAAGACTTGAAGGTTAAACAGAGCTTTTGTATTTCTTGGGGTTCGGGTGTATTTGTTTGAAGAAAAAATACATTAAACAGTCGATGTCAATTCTAAAGACCAGACTGGAATTTAATCAGCTGAAATCCGCCGTAAGCGACAAAGAGAAGGTATTGCGATCCGATTACAATGCACAAAGCCCACACTGTTTGGTATTGCGACGTCAGGTACTTCATTTTTAAGTAGCAGCGCTCTATCGCTCATCAAAGATCTGAAATTCTTCAATAACCTTGTAGAGTCTGTGTCATGATTTGTGTTTTTGTTGACTTTGCTTTGATTAGATTTTCTTTTCTCATGTTTTGCTTGTGTTCCTTTTTTTCATGACTTGAGTGATCGGTTTTTGTTTCCACCTGTAATGTAATGAACCAAAGCTGCGAAGAAAGTCATCACAAAAGGCAACAAGACATGACTTGGGGAAATGTCTGATGACAACAGCCAAAGAAAAAATGAAGAGACGTGGGCTGTTGGTCAATACGAAGAATGCAGAATATGGTTGTGTGAACTCCTCCAAAGAATGTACGCGAGAACGTTCTTCGAGTCTCTGTGAATCAGAATGGCTGTGTATTTGTTAACTTTGCCCCTGACTCTGTCATACAGCATCGCGAAATGCATCTTGGGATGTTTTCCGAGCCAAGTCTTCTCACAAGTATCCAACCGATACAACCTTTGTTGAAGCTAGCGGACAAGAAGAACAAGCAAGTATTTTGTGCATTCTTGGTTCATTCGCACTTCCAATTGGAGCAGTACTTGAGCCACAACTGATGACTTTTTTAACAACATCACAAGGACGTAAAAATGGACAAGAACGCAAATTGAGAAACGGCCATAGACTAAGCTAGCTAAGGTAGCTAGTAAATACAAGACGAAACAATGAGGTACATCTGGATAAACACGATTGGCTGAAGGAAGCTGATTGATCGACACAATGGACTGATTTGACGAGAACAGGTCGATAAGAAACCTAACGAGCAAGATGAGCTAACAAACTGGACATGGAAAACATGAGCAAACTAAATCCAGTCAAAACTGAATCGACAAAAACAGATTGATTGTCTGCATGAGAAATGACCACTATGCTCAGAATACAACAGCGCAACCCCCGGTAGAGTCAGTGTTTTACAACATTTACTCCAAAGTCAACATTTTCAAGTCAAATATGCATATGGATGCGCAATCACAACATTTTTGCAATAAGCTACTTGTCTGGTTACAGCTGAAGAGCAGCATGGCTGGGACTGCACTAGCAGGAAGGGAAGGGCAAGAGAGGGAAACACATGAAAGGACATCTCTGTCATCTGGAAGCTTCAATGACAGACTGGAAAGCTTGTTTTGACTGAAGAGCTCTTTTAATATGCATAACAAAAGATATCCTTCCGAGACCTTGCCTGGCAACAGCGCTCCAGCCCCGGACCGAATCTCGTTGTGGTCTGTCGCTACGTTTCATTTGCAGTGGTTGAAAGCGGCATCAAAGTGGATGTCCCTTTAGCACGAGCAAAGCCATCTGCTCTTGATGGCCCATTCAGAGTTGGAAATGAGTGTGCTTCATGCACAATGAGTTTCAAACAAAAGGGGCGCACAGTTCAACTGCTAAACCTGTTGTAATTGGGAAATCAACCAACCTCGCTTACTCGCTCTAAGTTTTAGAGCATCCGCACTGTTGTTCTTTAGCATGTTTTACACTGAGATCCTGCCGTAAGACGCTGGTGCTTTTTACACAGAATCACACACAGCAACACATGCAATTAGATCATCAGATGTGTGACAGCGCCAGTGTCAGAAACATTGCTCTCAACATAACAGGAAAGGAAAGTGACTGTGCTGAGTATTCTCTGATGTGTCTGATACTACCTGTAAAATGTGTCTAAATGTGAAGGTACCAGATATTCATCAAAAAATGCAAATAGCACTTTAATGTGAATGAATCAACACAGAAAGTCAGGTAGAGGAGTCAGGCGATAACGGAAAGAAGACAGCATCTCTGGAGGAATCCAGTGCATTTGAATGCAAGCAGTGCTGAATCACGTCAATTCCGATTCTACAAAAGATGCCCCAACGTCCAACTCGGGCACATCTCATGAAGCGAAGTGTCAAGGAATGACGATGGGCAGCATTTAACGGGGAAGTCAACCGCAAAGTTGTCAATGTTACAATAATGAGTTCTACGCAGCCCTACTAGTCTGAACACGGAATTATGATTAATATTGTATTTGTAGAATCTGAGTTAGAAGTCTTACTCTGTCTTCAGAACAGTGTTCCAACTTTCCTGCAGATCACGCAACTTTCGGGCCAAAAATCAATCAAGATTTTCCCAAACTAGAGCGGGAGGGTAAGAATAGCTTTCGTTGGTGCGTGAGTATAAATCATATGGTACAAAATTTTGATAATGTCTGCCTCACATTGACAGCATATATTGGATCTGTCCATAGGATGTTGTTCCTTTGCCAGAATATTTGGATCTGGTTTCTTTTTTTTTCCATATTTGAAATAGGTCTATGGATTAAGGAGATGAAGAATTCCATCTGTGATTTTTTTGGGGGGGTTGTTTTGTTTTCACACGGTTATGGCCCAAATCTAATTTGGGCTACATGAGCGTAAAAACATGGAATTGGGTCACTTGAACCATGTAGTGTAAATCCAGCCTGAAATATTTCATGCAGTGTTTTATTGATTCCACAAATTACCAGTGTGAGATTAAAAACACAACATTGTACAAAGAATCAAGTTGTTTTCGATGCACAAAATATTTCAGCCTGGGTTCATGTCTCATTTGCCAAAGTTGAACCTGGACAGTAACAACACTCCCTGGGGGTCTTTGGAGGTAATAAAAAGGTGCGTGGGTGGGCGGTGTTTGGTTAGCAGATGTGTTTTTTGGGACCATGGTCATGATGATGGAAGAGAATAAAGACAAGGGAGTGGTCTTACCTGGAAGGGCATTGGCGGAACAAAAGGGAGACAGCACATGAAAGAAAGAGAAGAACACATTAAGAACTGTTTGCCAAGACTCCAGGCGTCCATCAGGATGGGGGTTGGAGGACAAGGCTACACTGTCTCTCGACTGGAGGCACATTTAAGTTCATGGGCTTCACATCAAACAATAGACAAGATGGGAAAGTTGTCCTGCACTAGTGAAGCAGGAAATTGTATTCGACTGAATCTAATCTTATCCTGGGACAAGAGATAAAAATAAAGCTACACTATGCTAGCTTAAGACAAAGAGCTACATTTCGATAGACTTTTCTAGGAAAAAGTACATTCTTGTTCGGATTGACTTTTCTGCGACTATCGCATTTAGCTGTTATGCTACACACAAATGGAATAAGCTGCCAACACAGGTGAAGTCAGTCCGCAGTGTAAAAATTTTATATCCAGGTTAAAAACGTAGCTTTTTTTGCCTCCATACCTTTTAATGTAATCTGGACATTTTAAATCATTTTTTTCTTTTAGTTATTTTAGAAACCTACTCTTATTTATTTACTTTGCTTTTCAATGTTTTAAATAAATAAAGCGGCCTTTCCTTGCCTGACCTTCTGAAAATCAGCCATTTAAGTTGCTACATAAAACAAACTTCAAAACAGCACATTGACATAAGGGCCACAATCATTAGTGCCCAACAACCTGCAACAATAACTATTTTCATTTGTTCGCTTTATATATAGAAAAAAACCCCGACTATTTGGCATGTTTCAAACACAATGACAAGATCTGAATAGTTTTCAAAATACTGCAACACAAGGTAAGTATATCAATTTCACGTGTTGTCGTGATTTGTATCATGCTCGAAAATAATTCCTACTAAATTCTTGGAAATAACACGCCGTGACATCATACTGAGTCCAATGACACAGCGATGTGCTTGGAAACGGCACATGACCAATTACAAGGCTTTGTTGTCTGCTTCATGGTTAACAAGGACTAGAATAGAACCTTCTCTTTTTTTTTTCCATCCACTTTTTGTGAAGATATTTCAAAGACGACAAGGGAAGAAGAAAGATGGTGAGTGTGGATTCCAGGAGAAGCTCTTCGTTTATCACTTGGGATGGTGCCTTGATGGAGAGATACTATGTGGTGGGAAACTGCCATAGACAAAACAGGAGCACTATCGACCCCTATCCATCTTTGTCAGGGTCACGAGACCAGTAGGTGAACCCAGCAACACCCAAAAGCCTTTTCTGACCCAGAAGAAGTGAAAAGACGTGAGGTGGACTGCGACACGCCTTTTTTCTTGAAGCAAAATAGCGGAGTTTCCATTCGTAAGTTCCATGTGGTGGAAGAGGGTGAAGCAACAGAGCTGTAGTAGAAAAGTCGCTCGATGAAATGTCAGTTTTTTAAACCAAGAGTCTCCCCCTGTTCATTTAAAAATAAACTTGAATATGGTTGTAAATGGAAACAAATGGACAACTGGGTGTAAACTAACTACAGTGCCTCTACTTACGAACGTCTCTTCATACGAAATTTTCAAGTTACGAAACGCCTCACCAGGAAAATATTGCCCCTTGTTACAAAAGAAATTTCAAGATACGAAAGTTAAAAAACTAGTATGGGCTGCGAGTCGCAGCTCAGAGTTTCCTGACGCAACATACTTAATAGCTGCTCTCCCATTGGCTACGACCGAGCATCATCCTGGAATGCCATTCGCTAAGAGTGACCTCTACCGTTTGTGTGCGCGCGCGTGTGCGTGTGTGTGTGTGTGTGTGTGTGTGTGTGTGTGTGTGTGTGTGTGTGTGTGCGTGTGCGTGTGCGTGTGCGTGTGTGTGGACAAATGTGTGTTTACGGAGCGTCCTCGTCATTCACCCCTCGCTCCATGAGGCGTTCCGATAGTGTAAATGCGAATCGCCCAGAAAAAGTGTTCACCAGTCGGGCGATCGCTCACGATGCTGATGTTTGCATTGGACATTTTCGAAGGACTGTTAAAAGCCGACAAAAGCAAACTTCCTTGACTCAGTTCTTTACAAAAAAACGTCTGAGAGAGAACATGAACTAATGAGGGCAAAAAACGATGAGGACGTAGTTAAGTTAAATGACCATCATTTTTATTCTTTACCCTATTCTTTGTTTTTTACATTATGCACAACTCTCATTTATTGCGCAATAATCTAATTGTAACATATATTTGTTCAATATTTTGATGCTTTTTTCTGCTTTAAAAAAAGGTCTGAACTTTGGAGGGGCTTGGAACGGATTAAGGCCTTTACATGGAAAACGCGTCTTTACTTACAAAATTTTCTAGTTACGAAATTTCTCCCAGAACCAATTAATTTCGTAAGTAGAGGTACCACTGTATAAAGTAGCATTCGCCGCATCAAAACAGATCCTGAGTCATTCGCCCTTTTTAGGACATAAAGGTTGTTTTTTATTTTTTATTTTGTATTTTTTAAATACATCATCTTAGCATTGAATATAAGGGGAAAATTGGATTTTGGGAGTATGCAGACTCACTCGATGTACTTTAATTTTTACAACCATGATGCAGATTTTCTGCAAGCTGCTACACCATGCCGGCGCATTTGAACAACAAAATAGAGCATCTAAATGGAGCACCTTAAGTTTGATGGCACTTAAGGTAACCAAGTTCACGAGCAATCCTCATTACTCTGAAAGCACTCAGCTTTATTGAGATTTGGAGACGAGGGGAAGGTTGCAAGCGCACAAAAAGGATTTATTGATCGCACTTAATACAATAAGCATGAATGGTCCATGGCAACCATTTCATTAAAGTCCTGCTCGGGAGGAAGAGTGACGTTGACTTTTAGAGGAGAATGACTTGAGTAAGGACGCACAAATATATGGTAGCAGAGACAGCCATGGCCCGTTGAATTCATTAGTCGTTTTACACAGCAGTCATTTACACAGTAGTCATCAGACCCTTCTGAGAATTTCATTAGCAATGGGTGAAAGAGTTTCTGATTTGTATTCTTCATTTATTTATTTATTTATTTATTGATTGTCAAGAATTTAATCAACAAAAACAGTTTAGTCCCTTTTCCTAACCTCAATATATTTTGGGGGAAACATGTTCACAGAACATAGAACCGTCACTAAAATTCCGAGCGCATCATTATGTGTAATTTTCGAGTAAACACGAGAGCCGAGTCATCCCAAAGACAACATCCTCTCTCCAGAAAAAAGGCCTCAACGTGAATGATTATACACAAGCTTGATTGCTCCATGTTCTTTGTTGAAAACGTCTGCCGGTGTTGGCGCAGGGGTTCTATTTGTCCTCGTTTTCACATTTAAATCATCTCCTTTCTCATTTACGCACAGCTGGATCTTCGCCGCCCATAAACAGAGCGGGGCCAGTGAAATAAACAGATCTGGAGGAGAGCGAGGGACAGTCGACAACAGTCAACCATGTGTTCCAGCTGTTTGCTTTTCTCCCAGTGCACCCCCGATGCAAAGCGCTAGCCAGACGACCCCCCCCCAGCTGAAACTCCTGTCAACTCTTCATTCAACCTTCCCATCTCCATCTGCCCCGCACCACCGCCTCCCCTTGCTGACCCTTTAAAGATCGGGTCAGGGCAATAAACCGTGGGTGCTGCTCTATGGAGGCGTGTTGTCGATTCAGCCCCTGACACCTGTACAAAGACTGAGGAAACTTGAGCAAATGAAGACAGCAAGCTTGACACAGACAAAGTAAATCTCCATTTTTTTTTTTTTTTACAGAGGATTTCGGCGGGTTTTCCAATGTTTCTGGGTCTGTAAGTCTCCCGTTGGCTTGCTGGGTTTGAAAGATTAGGACTGTTTCCAAAAAGGAGAGAAGGCAGAACATTTTTAGGATGCTGTTTTTCAAACGTGTTTAAATTCCCGACGACAAGACAGGAGGAGGATGTTCATGGGGAATTAGCTACGGAATTCAAGAGTTTGAGAGGCTGAAATAAATTCAAAATGAGAACAGCAACTTTTTCCGGCCATCTATCAATTCCTGATTGAATTCCAGCCACTCTTTCCTCCTGGGGAGTTGTTACTGTATGGTCCGCGTTGGCCGACTAGTTCTGACTTTTAAGCAGTCACGCTCCACATCAGTTCAGTGGTTGTTTGCCAAGTTAATAAGCGCATTTGTACAACTCCCGCTGCGGTTGTAGAAACATTATCAAAGCTCATAGTGAGCGTAAAACAAACACCAGGCAAAATTCTGAACAGTTGCAGTGAGCCAGTAAGATGAAAAGCATTGTCAAGACAGCCAGACCATTTTATTCTTGTCATTCTCATTTCAAAACCATCGTGTTTTTCTTATTCGTCAACACCGGTACCCCCCTGTCATGCTAGCACAAATTTGTAAAATAAAAAGCATAACACAATTGTGGAGTTAATCTTTTTGATCAGGCATGTCGAACTAAATTTTTGTCACAGGTCACGTAGTAGTTATGGCAGGCCTGGGTAATGAATTCTGCAAATCTGCTGCATGAAAAACTGGAACGCTTGCGGAGGGCCAAAATGCTAACCTTTTATATTATTTTTAATGTATTGATAAAAAGCATATAACTTGTTTGAATGAACTGCTATGTGTGTAGATGTATTGTTAGAATTAGCCGTTTTAAACCAAATGTCAAGCGGTCATTAAAATGACGTCTTTCTAACATTAATGGGGCGTGCCAACTGACAAGTCATATTAGCCGTACCTAGTCATGACTTCTAAATACAGTATATAGTTCAGTGGGAAGTACATATAGTATGTTTAGTGATGACTTATAATACACCCACTACATATGACCTATGAAACTGTAGATTTGCATGTTACCAGGCTAAATCTTTTGGCCCTCTTCCCTCCATCGTGTAGGACATAAGACTGATGCTCACTGGAGGACTGCTATTGTCATTTTTTGCTGTTCTCGTTTGCGGGGGCGAGTTGTTCGAGGAGTCCGAGAACTCATTAGATAGTTGGCAAGACCGCAGACACAAGTGATCGCTCTTGCTTGCTACATCACTTGCACCAATGTGCACATGAGAAAATGAAATAAAATCACAACTTTCAAAATAAATATATATAATATATTTTATAATATATTTTATACTTTATTTTGACTTCATGGTCTCTGTGAGACTGTGGGTGGTCAAATGTGCCATAACGCAGCCCCGGGCTGTACTTTGCCCGGGGCTGCGTTATGGTGTCCCTCAGAGGGCAATTATGACTGTGAACTCATGGAAATAAATGTATGAAGGCCTCATACTATCCATACTATAGACAACAAATGGATGGAAATGAGAAGGGTGTAAAAATTTGTACGTTAAACTATTTTTCAAATAGTTTTTAAAAAGGCATTGATTGGTAACAAGAACAATAAAAAAAATGCTCGCACTATTTAATGTAAGAAAAAAATTAGGAGAATTTGGAATTTTGTAATTTGTAGCTACGTTGATGCATATAAATGCCCATCCTAGGACACATATAATTATGAGCTGGCCTGGATTTGGCTGCCGTGGCCTTGACTTTTTGACACCTGTGAAGATGAAGTCTTAAAAGATTTATTAAAGTCTCAAATAAAATCACACCTCATGACTTATTTAGGCAAATAGCTTCCAAAAGAAATGTGGTCAGTCAAAAAGTCTGACACCAACCTTCAAAAAAGTTTTTACTTTTGAGGAATAAGCCTCTTTTACAACAACATTGTAGCGGCACAGCTGTTTAGAAGTGAGCTGAGGATGACAAGGATGCATCAATCAGCCACTTTCCCTCTGCAGTTTCACACTTGACAATAGCTCATCGTGACAAAAGGCACATTTTTAACTCGTGCCCTCATTTTGGGCCTTCTGTGGTTTCGCAGTTGAGTCCTCGTTGCATATAGCTTGCTCACCCATTCATCAGCCTTGATTGGACTGCCAGCCGAGTATTGACCTCCCCTTGACACGCTCAAGACATATATGCCAAGTGAAACGAATGGACCGACGGTGGGCTGCTTAGCCTGAGATGGATGGGCGTGATATACACACCCGCCGAGTTTTGTTATCCCCTTCATCGGAATGGCGTTGTTCGAAAAACCTGACGGGTATGAATGCACATGCTCAAGTCAGCCTTACAATTTAGATGTTTGAGGTTCAGTGAAATTCGCGCCAATGAGACATTGGGAGAGGCAGGGGGGAAGGGGGGGGCGACTCGTATGATTCCCACATTCTTGCAGCGTCGCATCGACAACCTGACCCGATACACTCCTTAATCCCTCCCAACCTAACTACCACTTTAAGGCTTTGACCTTTGATCTTTGGTGGTGAGAACTTGCATGGCTCTGTGATCTTGCTTCATACTTTTCTGTTTCCGACCTTCCCCTCTTCAGCGCATGCTTTCCCTTCTTCCCACTGGCTGGTCCCGCACTCCTTAGCCCCCCAGCACTTTTACTTTGGCGCACGTTTGCGTGTGAAAGGGTTTTTCCTGAAGATTAAAGGTCTCATTTCTGGGACGGATTTCGAGCTAGTTGACTGGTAATTGGATGTTGGGAAAGCATGTCAAATATGAGACCAACTGTTAAAGCTCATTTATTTATTTTTTCATAAGATGTTAATTTGGCTAAAACTCCCTCAATCACTGCAGAATACTGTATGATTCAGAAGCAACACGAAAAACCTGAACTGGGTCAAGTCTGGGGTACTTGCATAGTTTAGATTTAAACACACACACACACACACACACACACACACACACACACACACACACACACACACACACAC
>NW_017805010.1:3886853-3896418 GCF_001891065.2 Hippocampus comes
CACACACACGCGCACACACACACACACACACACACACACACACATTAAGATGAGTTCTTCAGACTTCATCTCTTTCCCCACATCAAAGTGAGAGCTTGCACAAAATCCAGTGACATGTGAGGGTTTAGCAAACAAAGACTTAGGATCAATGTGTGGGGTCAGATTGGGGACGTCTCTTACTTTGGCTCTCGTCTCCACGAAATCAGATTTATTTTAAAACTACGACCTGCGAAATGACCTTTGACAAATAACATTGGATTTATTAATTCTCCTTTAGCATTTAAATTGGATATCAAAACTGTATTTTACCTTGATGGACCTGACAAGTTGTCTCTAGTGTGATTTCAGATCTAATTAGTGAGAATCTCATGCTTTTCATGGGCTTTTTTTTTTTTTGATGCCACTACAAGTGATGGCAAAAGTTTTAAGTGGTGAAACGCAAGGAACCTTGAAATGAAACTTGAAAGTTCAATATCACTTGAAACTAAAGTTTTTCTCTGTCCAGGCAGCTCAGTAGAATTCCAAGCAAGATAAAAAAATTGAATTGTGAATCCGCTTTCTTTGGTCTTAATGTGGAGCACAACGGATGAAACGATTTCTGGTTATCAGTATTGGTTCGGAAAAGCAGTTACAGGCCAATGTCACTCCCTGGACACTTATTAAAGGTAATGTGGTGGTGATAGTTTTACTCTGGTACAGATTTTTTTTTCCTCTCCTTGTATTTCCTGTGGAAAAAAATTCCAGCCCAAAACAAATTGGAAATGGTGCAGTGTCCTGGAATGGGGTGTTTTTACCCTTTGTAAATGCAAATTACACATTTTGGCTAAACCACTCCATCCAAGTACATGTTATCCAAACTCAGCAGCTATATTTCTTTACCAATAAACCATCTTTAAATCCGGAAAGCACAATATTATGTGTTTTGTTATGCCCGACCGAAAACATTCTGTAACTACTGCATATAAAAAAAGAATTTTTAAAAAGCCAAAGCATTTCATCCTGTGCTAAACATCACCACCATCTTTGTTGAGTCCAGGTGGGTATTTGCTTGCTTTACTTTCCAGACTTCCTTCACTGTTAGAAAAACTCTTAGAAAACCAAATATGTGGTGATGGTTGCCCATTCACACTGGTACAATTCCGCTCAGTCTTTCCCTCAGTGTCTTGAGCAACATTTAGCCTCATGAGAGGCATGTTTGACCTCAGAGCACTGCCCCGTGAAGGAGAAGTCTGTAATCTAATATCTAATTATGGGAAACAAGCTCAGACGGAAAAGTGTTTACCCAGAAACAAAAGCACACTCCAAGAAATGTGAGCAAACTCACCGACTTATTCAAGGCATTGCTGTTAATCCAAAATAAAAAAAAAAAAAAAAAAAGATTGCAAGCAAATATCTCTTGCTGCAAGCATTCCCTCCATCATTTTTGGAAAACCTCAACAAAACAATTATCTTACTTGAACATACATGCCTCCATTTCTTTATATAAGAAGTATTTTATTTATGAGGATATGGCAATGGCTTTGAATTTGGTGGGTGTCCGATGACATAATCTTTCATGTACTGCAATGAATGAATGCATAGCTAAGAGGTCTCATTGTGTCATCATTATTAAAAAAAAAAAAAGCGCACACACATGCCTGCCTGCCCGGGGGAAAGAGTTAAGTCGGGAGTGAGGAATGAGAAAGAATCCCATTGTTGGACGGGGCAGTACAGAGGCACCATGACACAGGTATTCTGCTCAATAAGGCCCAGCATTGTACTGGACAGATAAAGCAAAAACATTGCAAGAGGGAAGGGGGGCCTTGTGGGGCTTCAAAATGCTCGAATAATGACCTTGCCATGGATTGACACCATTATTTGGAAAACCTCAACAAGTGAAATGGCATTCCTCTTTCATTCAAACTATACTGGAAAATAAATGTCTAAAAAAAATCTCAACAGCTGAAGAAAAGACAAGAAAACAGATGCACAGCAAAGAAACAACAAAAGAAGGAGTTGGGCAGATGACTAGTCATTGGTCATACTATCAATGTCGCACTTGTGGGTAGCTTGTTTACACTGCACATCACGTGCACATCAGTTGGGGGTGTGGCTTTGCTTGTGGAAAGGAGAGACGAGCGAAGTGAGGCTTCTGCTAAAATAAAAATGAAGTCTCGATTTGTGATTTAGATGGAATACAAAATTCTGAGCCCTACGATACATTTGGCATATCCATATTAAAATATCTGACCACGCAGCATAGATGCAAGAATGGGGGTCTGAAGTTGAACACACTAATTCCTCCATTTCCAACTATAAACTTTGTATATTTTACAACGTCCAAGGGCACAAAGGAAATTGTGAAAAGAGCATCGCAAGAATCAGTCGAAAGTTACTCCCTTTTGCCATGATCCAGGTCACCACAGCAATTTCATTTGAGGAGTGAATTCTCCTCTCTCACTCCTCGTACCAAGCGAAGGCAGATACAGTGGCACCGATTTATCTAATCCAGCCTTAGTGCAGTTAGAAACCAATGTGCTTTTCTCTGGCTCCTCAGCAAGCGGTGGTTGTGATCTAATTACCAGTGGAGAAATTAAGTTGTCTCCCCCGAGCCAAGCTGAAGAGGCCATTCTTCTTGTGAATGAAAAAGAAGGCTGATTCTCATATCAAGTCATCTTACCGGAAAGAAGCTAATGCAAGAGTGTATTAGTAAAAGGCCATGGTCCATTGATTCAAGCTCAGTTTCAACCGACCAGTAAATTTTATGTCAGTACATTATGTAATGTTTTTTTTTTTTTACAGGGTTTTCTTCAGAGAGGGCATCGGTCGTGTAGTAAAAGCCGCATGCAACTAGCATGGATTTGGGTCCGACACACAAACATAGCCACAGAACTCAAGCAAGTTAGGAAACATGACTCAGTGTGGTTATCCGGCCAAAACGGCAGCAGGCATAAACATCTAGTCATCCCCTGATGTTGGAAACCAACTACAGCACAACAGGAGACAAGCAACAGACAGCGGGTGGCGCTAGCGGATCTAAAAACAAATACTTCCAAACAACAGCAAGGAACTACACCAAACAAAAACTATTTCAAAGCAAATAATAAGGGTTTGTGCTGCTGTTGTTGTGTGTTGTTGAGTTTCGTATTTATTAAACCGTTATTTTATTTTATTTTTTTACAAAATGCACTAAGGAGTGGCACCCAAATTTCGGTGTATTCTATACAATGACAATAAAGGTGATTCTGATTCTGATTGTGGAAATATTGATCAAGTAATGTATTCTACTGGTGTCTGTCATGGTACTGTATCAATATAGTGGCAATCATGCTAGCAACCAGTTAAACGTGTACCCTAGCTACTGCCCAACAACAGCGAGGATAGGCTCCAACACGCCCGTGACCCTCGTGACGATAAGCGTCTCGGATAATGGATGGATGGATGGATTTACGTTGCGCTATAAAAATTGTTTTACACACTTTTCTACCTTAAACAAGAAAGCCTGTTTGTATGTATTCTTGTCGTACTGTGATTACCGCACATTTGCTGTATCAACATTATTATTGGTAAAGTCTGTCATACTATTGTAGTGCAGCTTTTGCGTGTGATATGTTTGTGTCTAATAATGTATAAGAAAGAGGATTGAAGGTCATATGGTTTTCTTGTTTCCAAGTAAACAGGCAGAATTGTATTATTTACACTTTATCGTTGAATTACTTGTTAACACTGAGTTGGGATAGCGTCATTGATGCCACACACCCCTTTGTGTGTCATCCCAAACCGTGTAATGGCAAATTGAAGTCCGCTGTAACACTCAATTGAGGCTGCCCAAATGAGGTTGCAGCCGGAAGAAGCAAACTGTGGTTTTCAGCACCATCTTTTGAAATGGAATTTGCACCCGTATACAGCGGTTAAAGGAAAAACAAATCAGCTTTATTGAAGGTTTGCCCATCTAATTATATCTCCCAACTGGATTCTTACATGGGAACGCAACCGTATTGAATTTTTCACATGATACTATTGACATTACTCCTAGTCTGGAGGGGGTTCAAATGTGTATCAACGAGACGATAACAAAGCTTCCCATAGACAAACCCCGTCACGCTGACACTTCACTGCCACTGTGGTTGCATTCTTCCGTCTTGTCCCTCAACAAGAAAGCGCGCTCACCTCGGGAAAACGGCTTGACCTGATTCATGCGCACTCACCAAGTGCTTTGTCCAACAATTTTCTTTACGACTAAGACAAGACCACACACACACACACACACACACACACACACACACACACACACACACACCCGGACACACACACACACACACACACCCGGACACACACACACAATGTCTACAACTAGTTCTGGTATTGTTTCACGTGGTTTCTAAGGTACAACAGACACAATGGCCACAGTTCTTTCAGGCCAAGGAATTCTTTGTATTTATCCTGCCATCAATGCTGCCAATAACTGTGCATTGGCTGCCTATTGGCTGCAGGTTTACAAGGACCGCAGTCGTTTCTCTAGCTAAAGGTTTCGGGAAGCCAGTGCGGTTTCACATTTGCATTCCGACAATCAAACTGCTAGCGGGCTCATAGAGCTATCTGTAGGAATTTTGCAAAGCTCCAAACAAATGTCATATGTGATAGTCGTCACAGTCCTTTTTAGGTGTTCAGCTGAAAGGGATTACTTTTACTCACACAAGGCAGGCATGTAAAAGGTTTCTCATGTATTTGTCAGACAAAAAGTTCATCAAACTCATGAATCTGTCATATTATCTATTTCATGGCGCAAATCAATCTCTATGTCGCGGTTGTGGTGACAACCTCCGATATATTAAACACTTTCCGGGAATAGCTGAATACACAAAATCAAAAAAAGGGAGTGTATAGCAGACCTCGGGTTGATCTCTTTCATTTGCACAATGAAACAATGCCTCCCCGGGGCTCAAATTACTACTTGTTTCAAATTATCAGTAGCATCATGTCTGCTGGTGTCATGTTAATTAGGGTTTAACATGACAATGAGGTTTCGAGAATGAACAGGCAAGGGAGGGGAGTCACTCAGTTCTAAAGCAATATGCAGCAATCACAAGCCGGGCCGTTTTAGGGTGGAGATAATACGCCGTCCACAAACAAATAGCAAGAACGACCAAAAAAAGAAAAACAAACTGAGGGTATTATATGATTTCTAGGAATATAACAGTTTGTATTTCCATGTATGTATTTGTTGTCACAGTTCATTCTTGACAGCGAACCAACGAACATGTTTAAAAGGCACAGCCTCTTCTCAAGGACGAGAACATAGCCACGATAAAGGCAGAAAGGGGACAAGAGTTGAGAACAAGTGTGCTCCGGTGAAGATCATAATAAATGTCGTCAACTTGACGGAACGGGATGATCCATAAAGATTATGTGCTTTGCGCGGCACTTTGGACACTGTTGTGTCTCATCAGCCTTTTGACCACCCCCGACCTGATTTGTTGATATCCGTCTCGGCGAACAGACGATGCCAACGGGAGATAACGGGAGGCACCAAACACAGAGTCAGATTTTAACCAAGCCGTGGTAAAGTGAACGAAAGTGTTGTCAAGAAAAGCAAACAATTTTGTCCACCCAATTCCAACAAGTTCCCCTTGTCATAAATCAGAAAAATATTGCTCCCAGGGAAAAAAAAAATGTTTTGGACAGATTTATTATTTTTTTAACTGTCATTTGGTGGTTGTCTGGAACTGTGCAGATCAAAAACAAGATGTATTCCTAATATTTTGTTAACCCAAGCAGTAAAAAAAAACAGGATGTACCAAATAAAACAGCACCACAAATTACAGACTCAATGTCAGATCCAGAAAGCGAAGAGAAATTATTCCCGCGAGCGATCATTTGCGAGGGCAGCGATATTTCACATTGAAGTCTCTTTCATTACCAAGCCGCCGTGGAAACTCAGGAACACAAGAAGCAAAGGACGTAAAAACAAAGTCCGTACACTTGAAGGTTGGTCAGAAAGTCAAACTATTTCTTCATATCACAGTGGTATCACGATTAAGAGAAAATTTAGTTAAGATGACAACAATTAAATCATTAATTTGAATCATCTAAACAAAATATCGTTCCACGTTTAAAAAACATATTTATTACAAAGTGCTGTAATAATGTATACAGCGGTTAAAGGAAAAACAAATCAGCTTTATTGAAGGTTTGCCCATCTAATTATATCTCCCAACTGGATTCTTACATGTGAACGCAACCGTATTGAATTTTTCACATGATACTATTGACATTACTCCTAGTCTGGAGGGGGTTCAAATGTGTATCAACGAGACGATAACAAAGCTTCCCATAGACAAACCCCGTCACGCTGACACTTCACTGCCACTGTGGTTGCATTCTTCCGTCTTGTCCCTCAACAAGAAAGCGCGCTCACCTCGGGAAAACGGCTTGACCTGATTCATGCGCACTCACCAAGTGCTTTGTCCAACAATTTTCTTTACGACTAAGACAAGACCACACACACACACACACACACACACACACACACACACACACACCCGGACACACACACACACACACACACCCGGACACACACACACAATGTCTACAACTAGTTCTGGTATTGTTTCACGTGGTTTCTAAGGTACAACAGACACAATGGCCACAGTTCTTTCAGGCCAAGGAATTCTTTGTATTTATCCTGCCATCAATGCTGCCAATAACTGTGCATTGGCTGCATGTTTACAAGGAACGCAGTCGTTTCTCTAGCTAAAGGTTTCGGGAAGCCAGTGCGGTTTCACATTTGCATTCCGATAATCAAACTGCTAGCGGGCTCATAGAGCTATCTGTAGGAATTTTGCAAAGCTCCAAACAAATGTCATATGTGATAGTCGTCACAGTCCTTTTTAGGTGTTCAGCTGAAAGGGATTACTTTTACTCACACAAGGCAGGCATGTAAAAGGTTTCTCATGTATTTGTCAGACAAAAAGTTCATCAAACTCATGAATCTGTCATATTATCTATTTCATGGCGCAAATCAATCTCTATGTCGCGGTTGTGGTGACAACCTCCGATATATTAAACACTTTCCGGGAATAGCTGAATACACAAAATCAAAAAAAGGGAGTGTATAGCAGACCTCGGGTTGATCTCTTTCATTTGCACAATGAAACAATGCCTCCCCGGGGCTCAAATTACTACTTGTTTCAAATTATCAGTAGCATCATGTCTGCTGGTGTCATGTTAATTAGGGTTTAACATGACAATGAGGTTTCGAGAATGAACAGGCAAGGGAGGGGAGTCACTCAGTTCTAAAGCAATATGCAGCAATCACAAGCCGGGCCGTTTTAGGGTGGAGATAATACGCCGTCCACAAACAAATAGCAAGAACGACCAAAAAAAGAAAAACAAACTGAGGGTATTATATGATTTCTAGGAATATAACAGTTTGTATTTCCATGTATGTATTTGTTGTCACAGTTCATTCTTGACAGCGAACCAACGAACATGTTTAAAAGGCACAGCCTCTTCTCAAGGACGAGAACATAGCCACGATAAAGGCAGAAAGGGGACAAGAGTTGAGAACAAGTGTGCTCCGGTGAAGATCATAATAAATGTCGTCAACTTGACGGAACGGGATGATCCATAAAGATTATGTGCTTTGCGCGGCACTTTGGACACTGTTGTGTCTCATCAGCCTTTTGACCACCCCCGACCTGATTTGTTGATATCCGTCTCGGCGAACAGACGATGCCAACGGGAGATAACGGGAGGCACCAAACACAGAGTCAGATTTTAACCAAGCCGTGGTAAAGTGAACGAAAGTGTTGTCAAGAAAAGCAAACAATTTTGTCCACCCAATTCCAACAAGTTCCCCTTGTCATAAATCAGAAAAATATTGCTCCCAGGGAAAAAAAAAATGTTTTGGACAGATTTATTATTTTTTTAACTGTCATTTGGTGGTTGTCTGGAACTGTGCAGATCAAAAACAAGATGTATTCCTAATATTTTGTTAACCCAAGCAGTAAAAAAAAACAGGATGTACCAAATAAAACAGCACCACAAATTACAGACTCAATGTCAGATCCAGAAAGCGAAGAGAAATTATTCCCGCGAGCGATCATTTGCGAGGGCAGCGATATTTCACATTGAAGTCTCTTTCATTACCAAGCCGCCGTGGAAACTCAGGAACACAAGAAGCAAAGGACGTAAAAACAAAGTCCGTACACTTGAAGGTTGGTCAGAAAGTCAAACTATTTCTTCATATCACAGTGGTATCACGATTAAGAGAAAATTTAGTTAAGATGACAACAATTAAATCATTAATTTGAATCATCTAAACAAAATATCGTTCCACGTTTAAAAAACATATTTATTACAAAGTGCTGTAATAATGTATATGTTGTTTTTTTTGTGTTTTTTTTTTTTTCCGAGTGGATCATTGTCTCGGGGAGTGAAACAGCTACGAGAAATGTCAACAGTTTGAAGGCCGGTTCAAGCAGTCGCCTGTCCTAATAGCAGTTTTGGCAGGTATAACTACCTCAAGACCAGTTTCATGAGCTGTAAAATACAACGTTTCCTCTCACTGGCGCGCCAGGGCTTTCATTGAAAGGGACCATATGTTTTGGGAATCTGCTTCTTATTAGGTATAATCGCGACAGGCCTAAATTTGGCTCTGGTGCGCCGTGCTTCAAACCACAGCGTGCATGGATTTGAAACAGGAAACAGCTGCTTAGGGCAAGTTAGGTTGAGCTACAAGACATTGAGACACTGGAGCAGGTTAAGTTTTGACAACATCCCTTTTCAGTCTTCATCCTTTTTTTTCCCCCCACCCCAGAACCTGTTGTCATGGTTTTTCTCTGTCTGTGTTTTTTGTTTCGGCAGCAGCTGGCGTAGAGGGCGTGGCTCTTCAGCAGTGCACCTGTGTCTGGTTTCCAATCAAGCCTTGCCAAGTTTTTTTTTTTTAAGAATCGAAACTGTTTCCTATCTTCTTAACAATTTGGAAAGTGTGACAAAATTAACTTTTTTTGTGGTAGGAAGTACTTATGGAAGATGCTGCAGTGGTACTTTTTGAGAGGGTTGCATCGCTGCTGCAGTGGTCAAAATGGTCAACGTAATAAGAGGTCATTTCCTACTGCCTGCAGTTCAACTCAAAAGGGAGTGAATAAAATTTTAAGTTGGGCAATTCAATCAAATCTTCACATTTTCACTCATGTGAAAATTAGCTTTCCCACATTTTCAACAAAGAAGAATTTAGAGAACTAATTGTCAATTGCCCACCATATTAAACATGTAATTAAAAACAATTCAGCAGACTGTTTTGTAGCAAACAACTTGCTTGCTTTGTTGCGCTAACTAACAGAGGTGGGCGATTTCGTAAATATTGCCAGTTCGTCATTCGTCAGCGGCCTGGGTACCCGTCCATCACCGTCAGTCTGTCGTTATTTCAAACAGTACCCAAGTGTAATCGTCAGTCCAGCATATTTCAACCGTGCTTCCGTCGGTATATATATATATATATATATATATATATACACACACACACACACACACACACACACACACACACAATATCTGCCTAATTTCTCTTTATATAATATAC
>NW_017805010.1:3905906-3937298 GCF_001891065.2 Hippocampus comes
CATACATACATACATACATACATACATACATACATACATACACACACACACACACACACACACACACACACACACACACACACACACACACTATTTTAACCTAAACAGAAAACGATTACGGAAAACAAGAACATTCACTCTCACTGACGCTCACGCACATATTTTGTTAATGGAGTCCTCTCTAAATAACTTAATAAACAAACATATGCAAGAGAGGAAGACATGTTTCTATCAGTCGTCAGCATAATGGCATAATCGGCATCCGTCAGTGACGGACTTACGAACCTTTCGTCAGTTCTGATAAAATGCCCACCGAAATGACTGTTTTAGCCCCAAAAACATATGAGTTGTTTTTTTACAGTGTTAACAGGAGATACTCGAGGTCACTTTTGTTGTCTAGTCGTGGGCCCTTTGAGGTTGGAGGTTAGCCCGGTTTAGCAGGGATGTTCAATATCAGGGATGTCTGCAGGGGATGGACAGTCAATTTGATGAGGAGCGCTACACCGTGGAAATTCACTGAAGGTGTGTCAAGTCGACACACTCAGTAATTGTACATCCTTGCAAATGTGGGGAACTTCAGTGGCACTCACCATCCGAGACCCGAGGCCACTGAAGCATGTGGGTGGATAAATTTCATTTGCGAAAAGCGTCGAGTCACAGTGAGGGATCACGGCAGTGAAAGAAACAAAAGGACTGAAAACGAGTTGTTCATATTTTAAAACCAGCCCTGAGAGAAAACGCTCACAGACAACATTCACGTTTTATGATCGCTAATAGCTGACTGACATTTGTTGAAGGGTACTCCACTGGAGTTTATGCGAAATAAAATGTTGGAATGAAAGTAAATCAGCAAGGAGATATTATCCCTAAAATAAAATGCAAATTTCACTTTGCTGTGTCAATATATTGCACATATCCCAAGTACCGAACCATAATCCTGCCATAATCTCTCCATCCCACCTATAGCACTTAAAAAGAAAAAGAAAAAAGATATTATGATTGACATAAAGCGACAGCAAAGAAGACTGAACCGACGAAACATTGAGGCTTTTGAGGTTTTTTGTCTCGCTGGCTCTGTATGTCATACCACTGAACAGTTTGTGTTTGCAGCTGCAAGGCCGGCTAGACAGCTGTCCACTTGACTGTCTGGGCTTCAATCCAAGCAAGCGTGGCGGAGGATGCTTTGGCTTTGGGCTTTAATCCTTGCTGGTCAAACCTGAGATGTGCTGTTGCGCATTTTTTTTTTGCTCTGTGAGTGTTGGGATTGATTTATGAAGCATGAAAAAAAGCCTGCGGAGAAAGTCAGATGACGACAAACTATCCGGGTGGGGGGGGAGTAATCCAGTTGCGCCATCAACATGCTCTAGGATGCATTGTTAGTCATGATTAATCCCAATATCCAATTCAGGATGTTGAGAAATTTTTAGCAGATGTAAAAGGTCTCATGGGGCCTGACAACCTTAGGATGTTCGTCAAGTTACTGAGCTGATCCACTTCTTCTCTGCATGTTTTGTGGACAGAATGAATTCAGGTTTATTTAGCTTCAAGAAGTTCCAAAAATAGGGAGGTGCTTTCTCATGTGAAGTGAACGACAATTGGAAGATATTTAAAAACCCCTATACTTAGTTGTTATATATTTGCCTGTGTACATTAACTAAAGTTACCAGTTATTTTGTGTGAGGGGTGTTTTCATGCTCAGACTATTGGTCCATTGAACTGTAATTTGTTCACCCCCTTGGTGCTATTCGTTTGTCTAAGAGCGAACAGATTACTGAAACTGAGGGCCAAAATAAATTGGTCCTATTCTGCGCGGTACGGTACAGTTCCAAACAAACTCTACTACTTCCTTGCAAGTTTACAAATGTAGTTACACTCAGCAGACTGTTATCAGTACGTTTTCATGTTGGCTGTTTCTGGACGGTCATGACAACATTGTCACAGAACCAATGTCTCTTAAAAAAAAAAAAAAAAAAGAGTGGCAAACCTTATGCGAGTGTCACTGAGGGAAAGCAGTGGAAAAACAATGTTGTTGATTCACCCTCATCTCCTAACCTTTCCTCAGAACTCTGCTGAGTGCATTTGTCACACTCATGTAAATCATTAGCGAGCCGTTTTAATGAACAGGTTGTTAACCTCGCTCTCTCGCTCGCCCTCGCTCCGCTGTCCTCCTCCGTGATGCGTCACGTACAGTATTTGTCAAATGGCACATCCATGCAAGCAAGCGACCAGTTAGTCATTAGAAGTCTGCGCGTTCAACCTTCAATCACACACGTCACGGAGTATATTAACATTGAAACCCCAAATAAATGTTGACAAATCCGAACGCAATTGAAATAAGGCCGGGTAACATTTTAAATTATAAATTGTTTGTTTGATCAGAAAGGACAGATATGATAGTGGGCGTGAAGGAGAAGAGATCCAAGTTGTCCAAATTTAAAAATCGTTATGAAATCTGAGGAAGTTCACATGGATGTTCAATGTGGGATCAACTTTTTAATTTGAAGCAATTTTCTCCCTTCAATAAAGATAAAAATTAAATGACATTATTTCAAACAGTTTTTGTTTCAGGATGTTTTTTTTTTTTTTTGGTCCATTTGTGGGATTTGCAGTTGTGTATAAAGTAGGAACTACTTGAGTAAAAGACTTAAGGCACTTAAGGATCAAATCTTCCTGATATTAAATGTACCTGTATTGAAGTTTTGAATTCATTATTTATTTTAATTTATTTATTTATTCATTTTTAAGTGAGTCATTCATGATTATCAGCATCTCATTTTCATGACCTCGCCTGCCGGTCTCTCTACTGACCATGTCGGAAGTCGGGGTATACGCTTTGAACCAGGGAAGTTGGGAAAAAAAAGTAGTTAAAAAAATGAAATTAAGACCAAAATTAATCCACTGACCCCACCCCGCCCCCCCCAAAAAAAAAAAATCATATATGAGTTCATTACGAAGTGACATCATCATCTACTCGTGTGGCAATGCATATTGCAGACAGTCAGATATTTTGACCGCAATTTTTTTTTCATTTTCAGTATTGCAGAAATATACACGAAAGCACAGCAGCGGATTTCAAAAGTTTATTAGCATCCACTAAATGTGGTTTTGTTGCAACCCACAGCAATAAAATATCCTCCTGCCCTCGAGCTGTTGTTCTCACTTGAAACAAAAGCTAGAAATAAAAACTAACTCTCTCTCATCCACACATTGAATGACACCCTCGGGCCAAATTGCATGACATGCTTTTGTGAGTTTCGATTTTGAACTGCTTTGTTCTTTGAGTAATGGTAAGGCAATTTTAGTTTCAATGTAGCATTTATGAACAAAGCAAGGTCAGGACTTCGGTGTGCACAGAACATGCCTACCCCAGCTTCACACTGCCCTGACCTCAAGCACATTCAACACCTTCACAATGGGATGAACAGGAATTTAGTTGCAAGTCAGTTCCCATCTCCTTGCTTTGTTCTTAAAAGGACAAGACCCTGCAGCAACTTTGGGGAAAGTTGGGGAGAGCTACCGCCTCTACATACTACCAAAAAATAATGTAAGATTGTAATAAAATAGACGCTCAGTAAATCCTGGTGAAATTTGTGACTCGATTTGATACTTCCAGACATTGCTCTTATCTTGCCGCTGCTGCTGCACCACCAACTGTGGCCAAAAAGCTGACTTCCATTTTTCTCTATGGGCCTGCATAATTAACCCTCTCAGCCTCTTCAGACAGGAGCTGGACTGATTTCCTCGACTTCTCTTACACTTTCCTCATCATCCTTGCTCTGACTTCCTCTTGTTGCAAAAAAAAAAAAACGCACAAAAAAAAAAAACCCTGCGTTGGCATTTTGACCTAAGGTGAGATCGATTACGAGGGTGTGTGGCTTCAAAGGGTTTGTCAGTTAGTGTTTGACATCAAAGTGTAGACATCCTTCGGAGCAAACATTTAAGTAAAGAAAATTTTGCTGAATGGGGACTAGCAGTTTTCTCTGGGTACTCCGGTTTCCTCCGACATTCCCAAAACATGCGTGGCAGGGTAATGGAACAGTCTAAATTGTCCCTGGGTGTGAGTGTGAGTGTGAGTGTGAGTGTGAGCGTGGATGGTTGTTCCTCTCTATGTGCCCTGCGATTGGCTGGCAACCAGTTCAGGGTGTCCCCCGCCTACTGCCTGAAGGCGGCTGGGATAGGCTGCAACATACCCGCAACCCTCAGGAAGAATAAGTGTTTCAGATGGATGGATGGATATTGAACGGACTGATTATCTTTGTGTAGAGCGAAACTAAAACATTACTTTTACTTTGGAAAACAATGATGCACCATACGTTTTTGCTTATTTTCTGGACCAAACCAGTCGTGTAACCCTTTTTTAATAATGGGATGGAAATCACAAACAGTTTTTTTTTTAATCCGATTCATTAATTGACCAAATAATTGAAAAGAATAATTGATTCTTACAATAATTGTTAATTGCAGACCTATTGGAAACCAGCGAGAAAGATGTCAGCGATCCCGAAGGTCACATTGTTCGGTTTGTGCTCCATTTCCATTTCCGACAAATCTATTCCTCCGTGACTGCCACACATTGCATTTATTCTATCCGAGTGATGAAGACAATGCAGAGTTGAAAGTTACACCAGAACAAGACCGGCGGTGCACTAGCACGTGACGACAAAAGAACAAAAGCCATCAATGCAGGAAGGAATTTGAGAAATGTTGAAAAGTCAACAGAGGTGCACACACACGTACACACACAACTAAATTGTATCCTCAGGTTTCAATGCTCACCTGCTGTTACTTATTGTGAGACCGCAGAGCACATTTAAAAATCCCGGCTGGTGCTGCAAGAGGATGCAACACTCTGAAGTTGGGACATGGTGAGATAGAATCTGAGGACAGGGCTCATAAAGTAAGTGCAAAGGTCAAAGGTAGTGACAGCCGTTAAGGTCATGGAGTTGAAATGGTTATGTGCCTCTGAAGGTAATGAGTATTTACTGCTCTTCATACTCAGGAAACATTATGCGGTTTAAATGTGTAATTTGTTCCTAAAATTGTATCTCACTGACACAAATCCAGAAGATGACATAATTGATTTTTTTTTTTTTTTTTGCTATGCATTTGTGATTAAACATTTTCCCAAAAGGCCCATGCTCAGGTGATGGATATGTGCCAGTTCCTGCAGCCCCCGAACCCCCGCCTCTCTTTTGCTGCATTTCTATGCTATGTGCTTAGTGTTCACGTTGGCCGATTCCCAGCTCTGGCTACTTTGCTCCAGTTCCCATTCCCCTCTCACTTGGCCCCGCTCTCTCAGTCTCAGCACAATCAAGTGCTCCCGGTCAGCCATAGGCATTTCATTAGTTAAGTGCCAATTCCTTAGCAACCGGGGCAGGTAAAGCACTTGACCACATGCTGGATGCTGAATTTGAATAAGGGCCTGAGCCTGTGCCGAGTGCTTCAATAGACAAGGTCTAAACAACTTCTGAAAAGCAAACAAGCAAGTGAAGATCATTCGGTATTTAAATGAGGCAACTCAGACGAAGCTTTACAAACAATGGGACAGAGATTAGGTAGGTAGTAGGTTCAAGGAACATGTTCAAAGTTCAAATTTATTACTGGTGGGAAAAAAAAAATTCTAATCTCTGTCCGTATAGAAAAATGTTTTTTGGCATGGTCTTCATCTGAAGGACTAACAAACTCCAAACTACACAAATTTTACGATCAACAAAATAAGTCTGAGATGAATAGAACAAAAGAAAAAGAGGGTCTTTCTTTTTATGGGTTTAGCAATTCTCAGCACATCCCTGCATTTGATAAGCGTTTAAGGTAGTGTAACTTGATTAGAAATTATTGATAATGATACATTGACCACATCAGGCACTGCTTGATGTGAAGCAGAAAAAAAAAAAAAAACGCATTGCTATTTTAAACTAAAAAGTTATGGAGTACTAACCAGAAGTGAGTTTGGTTTCAATGAATGCAGTTGTTTCCAGTTGTAGAGTTTGAGCTTTGAGAAATGTATTCAAAATGTGCAGTGCACTACCGGTACTTGAATATAAACAGCAGTGGTACAGTTTCTATAATCTCAAATAGTTTTCGTCTTGAAGAACCTGACTAAAAAGCAATTCATATGAGAACCTATGACTTCATGATCAATTGATTGTTTTGACCATTTTTTTTCAAATGTCCATACCATGCCTAATACACATCACCAGATTCACCAAGATTACGAACATTGCTACCATTCAAACAAAACAAGCTCTTACTTTATAGCAGTTTTGGAGACAACATGCGACACAAGATCTCTAAAAGGCGTTGAGTTTACCAAGGTGAGTGCAACTTCTACATCTCCTTTCCTCCCAGGCTGATGAACAGGAGGGAAACAGCCGCCGTCAGGTAAAATGACCCATAATGTCCCCTGAATGCTGCGGCGAACTTTACACGCTCAGGTCATTACGAAGAACAAAGGGCAAGCCAAACAGCTAGACCACCATATCCCCCCTTTTCCACCGTGAGAGCTCATGCTCAACAAACGCTCCTCAAGATTTCCCCAACACTTCCTTCATATGTGAGCAACAGAGCAGAGCCTTCCCAAGTTGGAAAAAGACTAACAGATAACATGGGGGCGGGGGATGAAAAAAAATTAACTGGGTTGTTTGCATTTGGCTAGCGTTCAGGTGAAGTAGTCCGGATGGCTGAGGGTGCATGAAAACTGCTAACAGGCCTTTTGGGAGAGGCTGACAGCCATCGCATCAAGTATATTAACAATGTTTGCAGATGGCTAAAAGGCCAGCAGGGAATATTGATGATAACCTTGTGTTTGTGTGCGTTTCCTGCACACTGCAAACGCACAAAGAGCACTCACAAAGCAGAGATTATTTGTGTCTCACTTGACTGTCTTCAAATACTGAATAATGTTGTTCTCTCATGTCGTTCTCAGAGATCAAGGTCACATGACGGCTTTCCAAAAAATGTAATGTCTGAGTGTAGACAGCAACGTTTGATTTATCCTTTGAGAAAGAATGTTGGAGGTCAGTGCTAAGTTGTGCTAACTGTGAGATGTCATCGTTCTCAGTTTCTCCTTCTCAAACTGAGACAAACCCAAGATAGCCTGAGACTTTGTTTACTAGCTGGTTGGTCTATTTTTGACCGTGGATCTTAATACGTAACACTGGTAAATGGTGGCACTGGCTGGGTCTTCATATACAATTAGAGTTGAAAAATAGGCAAAAAAAACAACAACCAACCAAACAAACAAGTACAGTTTAAGAGAGGACATATTATGGAATGTGACTTTTTATTGATTGTGTCTAAATTGTTTGGTCACCAGAAGTTACAAGAGCAAAAGAAGCACTTTGTAGCAGCTACCAAAGTTCAACATTAAGCAGAGCTGTTGTGTTAGCACAGATAAGCATTAGCACACACATTCCGTTTCATTTCTGCCAAAAAGTTTGTCATGAACAATAGCGTCTGTGCCATAGACGGGGCGAGATTTCCAGCTGACAATCTTGTCAAGATCAACTATTTCCATTTGCCACGTTTCTCAATAGATTTATGGAAATATTACCTGCTCGTCAACGCTATGGCACGCTCTGGAAGGAAAATGAAAAAGATTACGTTTCAGCAATCAAGCACTGCTGCCGAGAATTGATGTCTGACTTTGCGTCAAGATTTAAGGAAGGACTAGTGCGTCTGAAAGGCAGATTCAACCTCCACCGCTATAACCATACAGGCGCAGGCAAAATGAGCGGTAGCGGGGAATACATTTTCTGTGGAAAGTGCTTACTTGGAGCAAATCACAAGGACTTCACCTGCTTTGCCATGACAAAACTCCTTTTAACTTTGCATTTCTGTGCTTTTCAAGGTGTACATCACCAAATTTTAAATGTAATGTTACACTGGATGGACACATACCTGTCCATCCAATTGCAATAGAATTAGGGCAGATTAAATAAAATGAAACATGGCTTTTATGCGGTCGCTGTTTCCCCCCATATTATTGGAGTGATCGATTTATTTTCCTTACCTAATTGATGTTAGTCTGCCTCTTCCACTTACAAAGCACAAAACACTGGGTATGGTTTGTGTGGAAAAAAAAGATGACATGCCAGAGCCATGCGGGCCTCACACACACACAAAAAGCTTGCTACTTGAAGTCACCACAAAAGAAAGGGGGAAAAAAAAACAAAGGACTCTTGTACTGATGAAGTTTACTTTGCTCAGAGATGTTTGTAAGCTTCAATAGTTGTATAATTTTGTATCTTTGAACAAAACATGAGTGGTCACGGACCAGCAGAAGAATGTGAGCAAAAACGTCAGTTTCGTCAAGTATGGACAGACAGGCAGCAATGAAGTATCCACGCCCAACGACCCCGGCGGCCCTCACCTGGAGTGTTCTTGAGTAAGACGCCAATACCCTGAACTGCACCCTGCTTGCTGTGGTCGGTTCAGTGGAGGGCACAATTCCTGGATTTGCTCGTGTTCATGACAGTAAAGACGATTCTTGTGACTTTTATGTGCTTGTAACATCACTGAAAATAAGGCTATGCCCTCACTGAGCCCTCAAGATTGAGTGGGGGAGTTTGCAGTTTTATAACTGCTAGGAAAATTTGAATGCGGCCTCACTTTACTAATCCCTCCCCGCCTCAAGTCTTTGATCAAAGCCACGCCACTCACTGACATGCACAAGATGCGCAAGCTGACATTTACCACAGCTGCTACATTGTTAGCTGTATTTATTTGGAACAGAGTGTTAATATAACACAAAATGTTAGCGTTTTGAAGTTGTATTTTTCGGGATGCACAGTCAATCAAAAATCAAACAGAGGTGATAAACTTACCTGCCGAGCAGATATGTTGCTAATTTCACCTTAGACAGGCTGCTCCTATGACCACCCTTGTTCAGTCTCAGGATCTGTCCAATCCATACTTTTAAACTTTTCTTTCAAACTTTTGTTGCTATCCAGAAGTGGATGTTGGACAGATTCAGCAAGGCTCATCAACCTCAACTCAACATTCCATCAGTCACACAGGAGTGTTTTCTTAAAAATCAGTCTGTCCGTACGAAAATGGGTTTCAGTGTATTTGGCATGTTTGAACATGTCGTCCGCACAGAACCAAAATTTTATGAGTCCAAAAACGGTCATCTTCTATCCCAGAGTGGCTAGTTCTCAAAATGCGATAATTTATTCATGTACTACTGTCAGCTCAGACTGAAACATTCTGACAATGGGGGGTAAGCCACGAAATGGATCGCTGACTTTTTTTGATAACTGCAAACTTTCTTAAAAAAAAAAAAAAAAAAAAGTTGAATGAATGAAAAAAAGATCGCCATGTTTAATTGAGCTGAAGAAGCCTCAGTCGAACTGATTTCGACTAGAGTGACAAAAAAGAACATCAAAAACATAATTTCTGTGGTCAAGCACACTCCATCACCATTATAATTGTTCTCCACTACAGCTGGTTGATTTTGAGGGGGGACAAAAAAAAGAGCCTGTCACTTCTAGTGTCACATTACACTGCGGAAGCCAACAAAATAAAGCCAAACATAAAAGAAGCGGCTCAAACTCTGCAAGGGACTTCTGAAAGGCCCTTTTGACTGAGAGCAATAATTTCAGCTCATTTAGAATGAAATCCCCATAAGTAATCTGTCAACAGGAGAGCCTAACTCCGTAACCCAGAATGGTCCAGATAAAGTATGCTCAGGTGAGTGTGAGTTTTGTATGCGTCCCAGAGGACAGTCAAGCCCTTTCTGGGTCTGAACCCACCTGACTATTATGACACGGTCCGGGTTTGCCCTCTCCCAAATGTAGCACTCAGAAAATACACATTTCAGATGTCACTAAATATGCCTTGGTTGAGCGGACACAAATGGAATGGAGCAGGCACAACACCGAATTACAAAAATTGACAGTGTGGCAATTACTTTGACATGCTGCAATGTAACAAGCTTCCACCCCCAAAAAACTTGGAGTTGAAACACTCACGGAAACATGTCAAAAAGTCATGGATTTTGTGGTTGTTGTGTTAATCTGGCGTAGCTTTACGTACGTTACCAGGTATGCGCATTTAAAATTCAAATTTTAATTTTAAAATTGATATAATATGGAGAAAAAAAAGACCAATTAATCACTTTATTTTTAAAATACTATTTTGCATGGGATGTGAGAATTCCTCTCTGAACTTGATGAACTCCTGCGACAACACCAGTTTGTACCGACCGACAGTAACGTTGCAGCCCTGAGGAGCTATGCATGAGAGTTGTAACCTTCACAAATCTGCCATCATGTTCTTTTCAAGACTTCGAATGGACTGTATCAATAGTGCCTCTGCTGGTGCCCGATGCCTCTTGCCCAAAGTCGGCTGGGATGCGCTCCAGCTCACCCGCTACACTTGTGAGCAAAAGCCGGACAGAGGATGGATTGATGAAATGGAATGGATTGGAAGGTGCTGATGTTCACGGCACACATTTTCATCTCAAAATAAGTGCATCTATACATGTTTGTACTGTATAGTAAATGGCCCCAGGTTTTTGCATGGTGAAAAAAACGTATCTGTCTGTGTGGTCCCCCATAAGGTAAAAGTTGTGTGCAAAGGGCCTGCCCCCCTCAGACTTAATTTCTGTGGTCAAGTACACTCCATCACCATTATAATTGTGCCATTACATTCAGGGATCACTTGTGTGGTGCAGGACATTCTAAGCCAGTGGTTCTTAACCGTGTTAGAGGTACTGAACCTTTAGTGAAAAATATGATTCCAGAAGTGTTCCTTCAATTTTGCTGGTGCGAGACTGGAGTTGCTCAACTTGGCATGCCGAATCATGCAGATAGGATGCTGAGTCTCATCACATTCCGTGATGCATGTGAATCCATGTTGTACATATTTGTCCGACCGAAAGGAGAAGAAGAAGCATGTGTTATTTTTTTTTTTTTTAAATCACAGAACGTACTATCACGACAGTCACACACTGACTACTGAGCGTACTAAATTTCCGTAGCACTGATTGGACAAGCAATGTAATGTGATCATCTGCAGCCAGTGAGGGCCAAGCGGGCATGTCATAACTAATTGACACGTTGAGTCGGCTGTGGCTTATCCTCCTTGGCAGAGTCTCCGTCAAACCCCTGTGACTGATTCACCGAAGCCCTGGGGTTCGATCGAACCCAGGTTAAGAACCACTGTTCGAAACAATATAACAATATATGTCACCTACATTCCACTGGGTGTACCCAATGCGAGCAGTGAAAACCTGTGCATGAGCAAACACACTTTATTTTAATCAGTCACGTGACAATGTGTGACTCCGTGGCTTTAACTGGATTCAACTCGTAGGTTTGCCAAGAGTACCGAAGATAAGGAAGGCCAAGCGAGAGAGAGGCCACAGCGATACAACGGCCTAGCTCAAGTCACCTGTCTACGTGTCGCAAAGAGGGCTAATCTAACTGCGGTAGAGCAAGAATGGTCGTTACACCTCCATGACAAACACCTCACCTTTTCTGCCTTGATGAGTGCTTTGCAACAATACACCACTTCTGTAGACCTGTCACTGTCCCACCCAACAGTTCCTCATTCCTTGAACTTGACGGTATGCCCTGGCTGCCGTTACATTTTTTTGTAA
This sequence comes from Hippocampus comes, assembly GCF_001891065.2. Taxonomy (NCBI): domain Eukaryota; kingdom Metazoa; phylum Chordata; class Actinopteri; order Syngnathiformes; family Syngnathidae; genus Hippocampus; species Hippocampus comes. The sequence goes on from NW_017805010.1 coordinate 3,917,509, forward strand.
ACCCATCCATTAAGAGCCGCTTAGAATCAATTACGATATTTCTAAATCTGTGGCGCGGGACCTTTAGAGTTTTGAGTCACCATGGCAGGCAGGTGGCTGGGAGGGAACGCTTTGAAAAAGACAAGAAGTCAACAACAAAGGACAGCAGCCCCTGTGGCCTCCACCCCCAACCCCCCACGACCCACCAGAAACTGGCCTCCAAGCTTTTGTCTATGTTGAACTGAAAAGGGAGAAGCCGAGTGCGGGTAATAATTTACAATCCAACTGTGAGTGCTTGTTCTGCATGCCTTGCCCATGTTGCACATAAGTAGATACAAAGATGAAGTTTCTCCATGTAACCAATGATTCAAATTGTACGCAAATAAGTGCACAGTTAATTTACAAGAATGTGACAAGTCAAAGTAAAAAGTCCTAATCCAAATAATGACTTGAGCTAGTATTAATTTCATTGAAAAATAAAAAAAATCCAAGTACTGAGTAACGAATGAATAACTTCTGATTTTAACGGTGCACGAATGTCAAATGGACAAAAACATAAAATAGGTACAGTATATACAAATTCAAATACTGCCCAACAAGCACTTCGAAACATTTTTTTTTTAACAGCACCTAACAGATACCTGATAACGGTCGATCGAGGGTCAAACGAACAGCAATTTATATTCACGTGCTTTGGTTGACCTGCTTTCTATTTTTCCCACAGAACATTACATGTTACAAATACAAATACAGCCTCCTGTATGTTTTGCGATCTCCAAGGGGAGTTCTTGTAGGCTGAAATCCCGACCTTTTAGGCAGACACATAGCACATTGGACAACATAGCTTTTCTTTCTCAGAGTTCATCCATCCATCTCCGATATCGCTTATCCTCACTAAGTCGCAGGTGAGCTGCAGTCTATCGGTAAGGTTTATATAGATTTCGGCCATGTTTAACGACATCACTTTTAAAACCTGTGTAGACTGCATGTGTGGTGCTATGTGACTGCCTGGCTGCGTTAGTTTGATCAAATGGAGTCAAACGTCAGTAAAAGTAGCATTTCAAAAAATTCTCAAGAGTAAAGGGTAAGTTTGATTATAAACTACTTAGACAATTACAATTCACCGTTTAATCCTTGCTAATAAACTAGCTATGAAAGTATGAAAATTGTCACTGGCTGCAAATTCTGTTCACATCTGTAATTTTAACCTATTGAGCATGTTCAATCTCATTAAGTGTGATATTCCCCATCGTGGCGACGCTGATGACTGGTTTCAAAATGTCCAACGTAAAAGTTGCTGACATTTTCATGGAATGTAAAAAATCATTGTACGGCCTAAAGGTGCAACATTTCAACAGTCTTAAATCTTACGCAAAAAAACTACAACAACAACAAAATCCCACAAAGATGAATAATTCTTCAAATCAAATCATGTGTTAAACAATTAATAGCGCCCCTGATGTGAACACAAAGTACATTGTCTAACCCCCTTTTGCCAACAAGACAGCACCTAATCTCCTCCTATAATGTTTGATGGGAGAATACAGAAAAAAAGGATCTTCAACAATTCCTCTTTGCGCAACCTCTCTAAATCACCCAGCAACCAGGAATTTTTTGGTGGATTTAAGGATCAATCATTTCGTGGTGATCTCGTGATGAACTAAAAAGAATGCAAGGACCTAAGTACGAAGCATGAGCATTTTGAAGCACGGACACTTTTCCGATGCCGCAGTGAGAAAATACACTTTGCAATTTCTTCAGCACAGGTGCAAGCAAAATGTCATCACAAACGACTTGTAGGATTCCCTCACGTGATGAAGTTGGCATTATTGTCAGCATTTTAAATTGTAACGGTTACCAAACTATTAATTGTGTACCTTTACATTATTTGTCACGTTTTACAGTAACTGGTGGGAGAGAGAATGATAATCCCAAATTTTCCTCCCCCGGCCCCCAAAATAGTGTCGACTACTGTGGATTACAGTTCCCATGCCACGGAGAGCTCAACTGTACTGCTTGAAGGAAATGTCGCTCAAGTGGACTGACAAACCATTATCAGCCTGCCCCGTTTTACCTGTCTGAGCGAAAACGAATATACCACATAAAAGCTTGAAACAGGAACAGATTTCCCCTGTCCGTTCTTGCAAATCATACGTCATTAAAACTGACACTAATTACAGATTTTGAAAAGCACAAGTGCCCCCTGACAGGCTGATGAGATTTGCAATTTGTTAAACGATGAGGAGAATAGTTTAGTTTGGAGTGCTTCACCCTAATCTGGGATGTATTAGAGCATGAGGAGGTGCCATACTGTCAAATCATATGGATCAAGCTCTTCGTCGCAAGGCCTGAATATGACATTACAGGCATTGGCGTGGCAAGTCCTCGGGTCACGAGCAAATATATTGTTAAGATCTTAAACGTGTGGGTAGGTAAAGCAACGTGTGCTGTTGATCTCCAGAAAAGCTTCGCCATTGTGATCACTGATGAAGCTCAGTCACATTTAGTTTAGTCTACTGCCTCCATCTTTTGTACCCCTTCTTTTAAGACATCGCTTTAGCAAAAGAACAATGAAAGGGGAGGGTTTGCTCAGGACAAGCCAACAGAAGAAGGACAAGGAAGAGGAGCGGTTGGTTCAAGGAGGGGAAAAAAGACCATGCGACGAGAAAGACTGCTTCTCCACTCTAGCCATTGTCTTCATGTAAATTGGAGCTGATCAAGATTCTGCAAGTGTCACGAGCAGTAACGTCAATCTCCACCAACTTCACAGCAAAAGGTACTGGCGCCATGCTCATAAGACACGGAATGAATTAAACATTCACATTGTATGTGTGAATAAACACAGATTTGATTTTAGTGTCAGCAATAAAATCAGCACTATACAACCTGAATCCCTGACAACTCACTTTTCGTGTGCGCACATCGGAACAGTGGCAATTCAACCGGATGCGGTGAATAAGCATCAAAGAATTAAAGCAAAAACAAAAAAAAAATAATTCAAGCATGGTGTCCATTTTGCGTTTTTTTTTTTTGTTTTGTTTTTTTGTTTGGCTCGTTGTGCCTTTTTTATTCGAGAACCACCACATGAGATGTCACGTCAGTGTGTGTGTGTGTCTGTGTGTGTGTGTGTGTATACACAGGGACATGGTCAAGTTGGTGACACATGCTTTCCCACTTATCTCAGTTTGACTCAGAAAGCCATCATGTCCTTGCTAGTGTTGGCTAAAACAACATAACGGGGCAGAACAAGCTCCTGCCATGAGTCTGGAAGGCACTGGCCCTGGAAAGGAAATTGGTTTGAGTTCCTATCTTATTTAAGTCTCAGAAGAGATGTTCATTTAAGAATTTGTCTGAAGATGCAAAGAGAGAGTATCAATTTATGTTAAATGCCATCGCAGATTATGTTTCTAAAACGTGTAGTGTTTACTTATGACATATCCCTGTACAATTTCAATATAGTTAACACCAACTCGCTTAGTCAGTTAGTCTCTGTTAAAAGGTAACAACACAAAAAGTGTTCCTGCATTCACTATTTATGATTCCTGCTGACAGCAACGCGTTTCATCGGATGTCATAATCAGATGACTGATGACATTGTGCACATGTGCAGGTCACTTAAAGAATGTGAGAGGATGACTGAAGATAACGAATGAAAGTTGGAAGTAAGGCAAAGTGATAAGGGAAGAAAACATGGCATTCAAAGTGGGTTCACCATGACAACTCATTGACAGAGGGACGGATGAGTGGGTGGAAAGGAAGTCACAGAGACGGAGGTGTCGTCCGAAGAACTCCAAACAAGCCAGCCATCCCGTGTTTGTTGATAAAAGTGGGACTCCCAACTGTTAGGTCTGCCGTGCTTCCTATATGTGCAGAAACATGCAGTAGTTGTTTTGGCAACAAGCAATGCATTCATGATTGGTTACTAAGTACATTTTTGTGGGATCCTCTGATTGTTTAATGAAAAAAAAAATATAAATATAAATATGTATATAGTACTGTATTTCTTTTTTTATTTTATAGTAGTGGTTCTCGAAATGTAAATTCCATGTGGGCTTCTACGATCTCTTGGGTGTTCCAGCAAAACAATTTCCCCCTAAATCTGATGGTTTTGGCGTGATGACAGTAAAGAGCCGCAAGAGCCTCAGCAGCTGCCCTGCTTTAGTAATGTAACCCGGGAACAGGAATTCTGTTGCCCAGAGGGAGTCCAAATCTCATGCAGACTCTTGCTCTGATTTCCTTTATGCACCAGACACAGGAGGGACTTTTCCGGGTCACTGTACATCCAAGTGACTGCCCAGAATCACTTTGGGCATTTCAACTTGCCTGTTCTTCACCTTTAAAATGATTCAAAAGGGACGTTGACCTCAACTAGCTTTGCACCTTACATGTTGGTAGTCTTGAAAACAGCCACTGATTTAATTGAGAGAGCTCACTCCTTTTGAGTCGATCGGCTGTTTTAATCATCTTTTAAACAGGTCCCGTGTCACACGTCATTTTTTTTTTTAAATAATCTTTGATGTCCTTTTTGTAATGTACAGGTTAGTGAGATAAATTGGGTTGAAAATGTCCAGGAGGCCTTTTTCAAGCTTTTCTATTTGGTCTTAAACACCTGGTAATCGTACAGCTGGATTTTTCAATAAAATTTGGTAGGTAAATACTGTCAGCTAAGGCTGTCACTATTGGATCCTTTTAGAGTCAAATATTCCCGAAAAATTGGTTTAAAAGTGATTCTGCATTCAAATGTATTGCTAAATTGAAACAATCTCATCATTGTGATGATTGCTGTTTATTTGCCACACAACCAAATCAACAGCAATATAGCAATGTCACACTAGAGGGTGACACCGGAGTGGATTTTCAATCCCGTACCATCCCACCACCACAGAAAAAAAATAAATAAATGAAATTGTACACCAGTCATCACCAGGAGCCAAGCCAAGCCTCCAGCCGCAGGGACCCCACCACAGGGGTGATCCCAAACCAGGAAGACAGAGGAGACCCCCCCAACCCTCCGAGCCAGGACCCCCCTCATGGCAGTATCCCTACAGCCAGAGATCAACACAGCTCCCAGTGTGGTCAGACCCACAGTGAGGAACACTGGATTTAAAACAAGATAAAATAAGACAGGAGACGAGGAGAGGCTTCCCCTGCTGGATAGCAACACCTTTTACTTTATACAATAGTTTTAGATTTAAATTATAGTGAGTTGAGCGACAAAAGAAAAAGGAGCTCATCAAAAGGTTAGAATGATGTCAAAAAAGTCTAAAGCGCTGCTGCGATAATGACTTTTTAAGTGTGTTTGACTATCACATCAACGGCTGAAAATAAATTCTTCTATTCTTTTTCCTCTTCACTCATGCAGCGTATCTGAAGTTGTATGAACATCCAATTTTGACTCGTAACATAAAGAGGGGGAAAAAATGACCAATGAATTGTTCTTTGGTGAGCATCAACCACTGAAATGTAGTATTTTTTAAATTCTTATGCCATCCCAACCAAATATCTGCTCATATAGGCATGGATGGGATGACAATATGGATCTCACATGGATGCAACTTTAGAATTCTCCACACAGATTTTCTCTTAGAAAGAAGTCATGTGCTAGCTACCGTATATTTGTACATGTTTGTATGAAAAGATGTCATAACTGTAGCCTTATTCCACAAAGAATGACTGAAGTGAACTAAACTAAAACAGAAACGGAGGAATAAATGGCATTGAGGTTATTAAAGAAAATGTACTGGATATCATACTTAAAACAGAGTACTTGCTATTATTCCTCCCATATAGGTAAAAGGTAGACAGGTGGCTCGAGCAGGTTATGCATTCCAGACAATTCAGCGCCTCCACCTTGCACAAACAGTGGGAAAAGGCCAAGACTCATTCACAGAAGGAGCAGCAGAGGCACAGGGAGAGCGAAGGGAACGGAGGGGAGGGGGCTTGACTCACCAAGTTCTCTATCCCACCCACCCTGAGAAGAATTCCACAGACCTGTCTGCATGCACGTCATTAAGCAGGACCACCTGCTGTTAAATCAGGACCCCCGCCGCGATCTCAGTAAGCCCGGCTGACACAATCACTGCGGAGCCCGATCGTAGTGATCGAATGAGTGAGCGGAAAAATGCTCCTTTCCGCATACAGAGTACGTATTACGAATGATACAAAACGCTGGTCCATCTCTCACCTTCTTTATCAAGACAAGAAAAAGAGGAAGACAGAAAGAAAGAAAGAAACAATCTTTTGTTTCTCCACTGTGTCAGACTCTTGAAGGAAAAAAGTCCCAAGTGATCCCCACCTATAACCATCCCACTTTTCAACACACTTTTGTTTGAGGTATTGGTCGTTGGCGAATGCTAGTAGATGTGCATTTCCTCTTACTTCTCCTGAATTCTCAAATTGCCAGTGTCAAGTATCTCACACAAAGCCCTTTTCTTGAGGACATGTCTCCCAGTCTAGCTCCCTGCCAGGCATTCTGGAGTCTATCCAACATGTCAAGAATGAGGAGAAAGCATAGGAGTGCACAATGACTTCGGTGGCAGGTAGAGTCTTGTCGCATTGCTAACATCCCAATCTCTGAAGGTGGTGGTTGCAAACAATCCAATCCAATGTTTCATTAAAATGTAGGACTAAAACAAGCCTGAAAGTCAATTTCCCTACCTGGAGGCATGTCAACATCTGGGCCAATTTATAAAGATTTGATGGTGAGCCAAACGTGTCAATCTTGGTGGAACTTTGAAAAGCAGAGTGAAAACATGATAAATCAAGTCTTGGAACCCGTAAATGTTTAGACCACAATGCTGTCTCGGCATGCTAGCACGACACGTATTTATTTTCATCAAATTTCAATTTTGTTTCTACTTTGATACAGTTCATTTGGTCAGGTGTGAACACGTTTTGGGGTTTTTTTCCACATGATTTGTGGACCGAATCAATGAAGGACCTTCTAGCAGCAACTTTGGTGTTGTTCGGTTGTGGTGAGAAATGAACCCAATCTTGTGCTGCACCAATGCTAAATGACCACAGACAATGTAAATAGATGAGACTGTTGACTCGTTGAACACATCTTAGGTTTAGCATGGTCATCATATTTTCACCTGAACCCTTTCAGGGACAGCAGTTACTACGGTGGACAGCCTATCATGTTATCAGGTTACAGGTTATCATTATTGGTGTATGAAAGGGTTAAACTCAGATTTAACTTTGCAAACCAATCAACTCAATTGGAGGAGAGAAAGTGAACTGTAAGTGTAAAAAAAAGCGCACTTACTTTTAACCATTGACTTCTTGGGAGTGTTCTGTGTATTCATCCAGTCAAACGGCGACATGAGAAAATGTCCTTGCCAAGTAAACCGTCCCAAATAAAAAGGCCAAAACAAACATGGATGACAGTAGCCAATCAGTCAGAGCCAAACAGCTACTCACTCCATATCAGCAATTGGGAGGGGGGGATACCAGCACAGAGAATCATGGCAGGATAGGCAAACTCAACTTAATACTTGAAACAACACTTTAAATAAAACCACACACACATCTGAAGTGAGAAATGGGCCCCTTTTCACCTATAACACCCCCACTTACACCCCCCCCCCCCCGGCGCTTTTAGTTTGATCCAAACTTTGAACAGCTGCAATGAGTAAAAGTTAAACAGCGGAAAGCTCACTTCCCACTGGCATGAGGGGGGGGGGCTCAGGTGGCAAGCGTACTCATGAACTTGCAACACGTATTATTCATGGGTACACTGTTCATTCCATAACGGAGATTAACTTTGAAGCAAATCGTGACACGGCGAGCTAATGTTTAATTTATTGAAGTGAAAATGGTGCGAAGCCGTGGTAAAAAGTTGGACGACGGAGCTTATTCTGTTACAAGGTTATAAATGGCAAACTGTTTCACCCCTGACTTCAAATAGCAAGGCAATCGAGTGTAAAGGTCGGGAAACACTCTTTGACCACGGAAGTCTGATCCTTCAGGTGTTCGTCAGGCACACCCACCTCCAAAGCAACAAAGCTCAGAAAATGACTCAGGTGTGCTTGATTCATAAAGTTCTGGGAAACAGAGTCTGGAATCTTGAAGCTATCTCATTTAAGCAGAGCCCAGTGTTTGAAATCTTTACAGTTTTAAGTGATCTTAAGTCTATTTATTAAAAAATAAATAAAAAAAACATTTGTGACAGATAAAGCTCAAAGACAGGAAACGATTTTTAGAATTTGCCATTCATCACATTTCACTGGCATTTCTGCTTACCTTCCACACAGTGTTCCACATCCTCCAGGTTCCGCAACGTAATCCTCATCAGGCTTGAGTTGAGCATCAGTTCATTCTTGTGTTCGGACCCCATCGACTCCGGGGCAGGGTTAAGAAAAAATATGCGAGTATCACCCGTGGCAACCTGATTGTCGCAGATTCCCGTGTTGCCGAAGCCACCGATCATCACCTTGTTGCCACCATCCAAGAGGATTTCACGGTTTATGGTGGTCTTTCCTTTCAAGTAGCGCCACACCCTGACCTATTGGTTAAAAGAGGACAGGAAAACACAACTCAGAACAAAACAGCGGACTATTGTAAAGAGACCTGTTTTATTTGCTATCGAACATATTTAGAAGGATCTGAAGCGTGCGGTTTGGAAAAAGCAGCCCTCAATGCTGAGAGAACTGAAGCGGTTTGCTCACGAGGAGTGTGCCATTCAACCTGTTACCTGTTAAGTGTTACAGAAATTGTTTGACTGCAGTGATTGCATGAAATAAACAAAATACAACGTTTTTTTATAGATATAATACTTTGGTTTCACCACAAAAATTGCAATGACTGATTTGTATTCGTTCATTTTCAGTAGATTTTTTTTTATGACTTTTGTGAATTTCACTTTATTTTGGAGAACGTTGTGTGCTTTTTCTTCTTCGACTGAAGGGTACCAACAGTTTTTTCACGTGTAATTATGTGTATGTTCTTCAACAATGCATCCAGGAGGTTCCTAAATTAGATCAACACAAATGTGACTGGCATTGCATCAATGAGAAAAAAAAAATCAGATAATCAAAATTGAAGAAAAAATGCCACTTTTAAAAACACAAAAAAACGCAAAGGTGGTCCAAATAAAACTTTTGCTTCGTGTTCTCTGAACAAAGTATCCTGGGGATTCCTTCAATGTGATACAATAAAAAAATGTTATTTGAATCCACTAGGAATCCAGAAAATTTTTTAGTAGCGTCAGCAACCACTGGAGTACAAAGATTGTTAGACATTACAGGAAGCGGCATGAGATTTGATGAATGAATTGTCACAGAAGGGCCATTTTCATTTTGGAGGAACAGTCTCAGTTTAGCTACTGGTGGTGGTTTCTGTCTCCGGTGCGAGAACTGTGTGCCTCTAATCTAGTCAGCTCATTCACTTGGAGTCGGAAGGCAAGTTGACCAAACAAGGTTGTTTATTTTGACAGATTATAGAGTGGTCTACCACAAGTCTATTGCGGTGCAGAAGTGCCCACGAAATGGGGAGAGAGAACGACTTCTTCGTCCAAAGCGAAGCACCAGGAACAGGGTGCATTGTTCTCGAATGCTATTTTAAGGACCGCACTCAAAATTTGCAGCCAAAATTTCATACACATCTGAATAGAAATCACAATTACTGCCTATTTTGGCAATGATTACATACATACATGCAGACGTGCAGCTATACATATAAAATGTATATACATATATACACAGAGTACATACACATTCTAAAGCACTTGCCCATATTTGGAGGCTAGCCAGCTGATTTTGGGTAAGACGTGACAGAAACGCAGAACCGGTAGCCAGACAATCACAGGGCACATACAGACAAACAATCATTAACACCCACATTTATACCTAACAATTTAGAGTAAGTGAATTAATAATTCATGTGGCATAATGTAGGAGAATGTGGTTTCCTTCATCTTGCTTCAAGAAAAATGTATCACAAATATTTTGATTTTAAATGTTCAGATCAGGTCGCCACCGGGAGCCATACTAAAATACATAATCGATGACATTAACAATGACGATGATGATAAGTATGGTGCTAATTGGATCCGTTGATCAATGAAGTGAAAAAGCCTTTGTCAAAAAATTGTGTAGATGTTCAACACATTGGCTAAAGCTGTAAACTGCTTTAGGCAATGTGTTGAACATCTATTGATTGGTGACCAAAAAAAACAGAGTATAAGAAAGTATGTTTAAATATATAAGGTAGGTCTTTAAAAAAAAGACACTTTTCTTTCCTAATAATAATTTCCACAAAATAAGTGACATATATATATATATATGTTTTTTTTTTTTTTTGTTATACTGGTTGTAATCCCTCAAGGGGGAATTTCATATGACATGCTACACTGCCCTGTCAAAAATAAACACATTTTGGTCAACAATTGGACTGATGTGCTACTTGATTCAATTTGACGGAACTTTCTGGGTTGTTTTGTATAAATCAACCAATTTTTTTGTCCAAGACAACCCTCCCCCCCTCAAAAAAAAAAAATCGGGTTGTTTTGATATAAAACAATCTAGAGTTGGTCAAATTGACCCAAGTAGGGTCGGTCAAATTTCGGGACCTTTTTTTTTGGGTTGGGGGGAGTCCAGCGTTACTCCATGTTTTTGTAGCATACCACACAGAAAAGCAGATGCCAGCTTTTGATATACTGTACAATGTCAATTATTCCGCCTGCTTTCACATGTTTATCGAGTCTCATCTGTTGCTCGTGGAAAAGAAAACCACTTCCTTTCCAATTGTGTGACAATGTATTGCAAAGAATTTGTTCCCTAAGGTTCTATCCGGGCAAACGAAGTGTGGCGATATAGTTGCATACGCTCGATTTTGTGAAGGTTTTTTTTTTTGTGTGCATACAGCAAGTGTACTGGCTTGCAAGCTGCAAAGGTCACAAACCACATGGAGACGAACTCACCTTGCAAGAGTAGGTGTTGTGCACCGGGTCCATATTTATGATTTCGTCCACTGTGCCCGTCAAAACTACGTTGGCCTCTTCTTCGCGGTCCTCCAAGTCCTTCTCCGGGCAACTGGCCACACAGCACCGCAACAGGACCGCCAGCAGCCCGACTAGGAGCAGCGTTGGCCGCCCGCCTCCGAATCTCCGCTGCGGACTCATGACCGCCGCACAAATTTGCACAAGTTAACTTTTCTTGGGAAATTATCGATTCGATCTCTAATATTAACCACCCGGAGTGTGCGACAACTCCAAATGGTTTTGAATGGGTTGGAATTTTGTCCGGAGGCGCTCCACAACTTCTCTACCGGTTACCCGTGTCTCATGCACTCCGCAGTCCAAGTTTCGCGCATCTATGACCAGGTTGAAAATCTCCTTTCCGCCGCCGCCGGCTGGAAGAGCTGGATGGAAGACAGAGGAACGAGGAGGAAGGGGAAGAGGGGTTTCTCTCTCTCTCTCTCTCTCTCTCTCTCTCTCTCTCTCTCTCTCTTTCTCTCTACAGGAATGCAAGAGCACTTTTCTCTCCCCCTCTCTCACACTCGGATTTGCATGCAATCTGAATAGCTGATCCCACAAGCGTGTCAGTGTGTGTCCTCCGAGGGGGGGCTGCAGGGATGGTCGAGTCAAGTGGTTGATCAAGGGCGCCCCCAGTCGCAAAGACGATGCCCTTACCATTTTCAAAAGTGTCAATTAAGAAGAAAAGTCACGAGAAAGCTGCAGGAGGTGAGCTGCATCGGTAAACAACTGCCATACTACACGATCAATAATGATGACAAAAACTGCACAGTCGACTGTAAGCAAATGAAATGCATTTGATATTTCTCTCATTAAATATTTCCAGTGAGTTGATAAAATGATCTAAAAAAATGAAATAGTGACTTGTTCATATTAAATGGTGAGAGTTTTTATGGCGTATCAGGTCATTTTAACCTTGAGTATTGATATAATCATACCTGTCAACTCATACGGTTTAGCCATAGTTCATACGGATTTTGTGGTGAATCTTACGTATATGGCCATATCGCACAAATCATACGGATTCTGAAAATTTCCGGGGTTTTTTTCTCACACACACATAAGTACTGTATAGAGAAAGTCTCTTTCCTCCAGAATCATGGACCTGCCAAGTGGAGTAAAAATATTTTGATTGGCAAATATGTTCAAAAGTACTCGCAAGTACATTCAAATATACTCGCAAGTACGTTCAGATGTACTCGCAAATACGTATCAGGGATCTTGTTCTTTCGGTCTCGACTCACAGCCTTCCAGTCTTCCACTGATGAGCTCAGAGATAGGAGAACCCACCTCGGAGTCGTTTGGACTCTACTACCTCAAAGGAAGGTGGATCAGTGGAATTGAGGAGGTCTTTAAAGTATTGCCTCTACCGTCTCAAGATGTCCCGACTCAAGGTCAGCAGCACCCCATCTCTACCATACACGTTGTTAATGGTGCACGACTTAAAGTTCACCCAGCAAAATGATGGAGTCCCCAGCAGGTGCGGGATGGGAACTCTGCATCGTTGTTTAGGACCTATCCCTCAAATTCAGGTGCAATTTAACATACAGTATGTCTAATTTCCGCGACGAAATTAAAAGTTTTATAAAGCAGCACAAACAAATCTTTTAATGTTCACATTGACACAATTGTTTTAATTTGCAATCCCAATTAGCATCTTTGCTGAGTTATTTTTGAATCCTCAAAACAATTTTCTAAATGCAGATACTTGACAATACATGTACAAGCATTTGAGAATTGCAGGGAAGTGTTACCTACTGTACAATTTATGGTTGAGGAGCCTTAAGAAACCAAATCCTAATGCTGCACTGGTCGAAGATAAATACACACTGTGTCATATGTCATTTAGGGTCCATGCTTATATCATAAAACCTTGCACAAATGTATAAATGATACCACATGGTTTTATTCTCAGAGCTCCATTTGAGAACAGACAGTGCGTCAATTTCTAGTCCTTAAAAGCTGTAATTTTAACTAGGCGTCTATTCCTGGGGAAAATGACAGGCTTACTCCTTCCTACACAGTTGCCGGAGAAGATATTTGTAGAAATGAGTTCCTACATCTCACTTTTGACAACTTAGTACAAATAGAGAACTTTCTTGGATGGAAGGTAAAAAAAAATGACACCAGGTGAAATATTACAAGGGTGAGTTTCCCCTGCAACGCACCCTTGTGATATTTCACCCGGTGGCTGTCATTGCTAATTGCTTATTCAGCCATGAAGCATGACCATGAATAATCTGAGGTACCAAATCAAAAACACCATCAACATGCATGGCCCGGAACTGATCTATGCGTCCAATGTTAGTCCTCAATCCAATTTTGGGGGATTCTAAATGTGCCTCTATTCTGAGCAGTAAAAACTGGTTAGATCCGCAACAGAAATATTTCCATACACACAAAAGATAAAACAAGAAGTACTTTAAAATTCATGCATAAGTGAAAAGTAAGACACAAATTTGCAAAAGTTTAAAAATGTTTTTTTTTTTTTTTTTTTAATAATTCACAAGAAGCCATTTTGTTCCAATATAATTTCATTTGAAATATTCATCCATAACTTCTGCATCTTCTGCTTACTGGAGCTTGTTCAACAACTAACTGATGCATTATGGCCACAAATTCATGAATGTCTCATGGATCACAATAATAGCGTTGGCATAGTCAATTTTATAACACATGCAGTCCTGTGGCCCCCGGAGTCTGGCTGGTGCAAACAGCAACGCATTTTGCAGCACACACTTGCGCCGGAGCCCTTATAGGTAGAACAACTCCATATTAATTTATTTATTTTAACAAAAACCTCATCCATCTCCCCTATCCATTCATAATATGCCTTGAACCCAATTTATGCTGGCTTTCTGTCTAATGGATGATAAAATACATTCCCCGCTTGATCTTTGGCAGGTGGTCGCTGGGGTCCATTAAGAAATTAGTCTACCGTGAACGCTTGCATATGCACTGCAGCTACGTAGAGCCTGGTTTCCACCAGTTCGCTTTGCCATTGTACAATTTGGAATGGTAAATTCGAATCAAGCATGTTAGTCCACTGTGGGGTGTGTCGGTGGGATAGTGAGAAATAGTAGTAAAAAAAAATAGTAGCCTAAAACTGTGCAGTTTACCAATGTAGGTGGGATAGTGAGAAATAGCAGTAAAAAAAAAAATAGTAGCCTAAAACTGTGCAGTTTACCAATGAACAATTTAAAAGGAGAAAGAATTTTGGAATGGTAAATTCGAATCAAGCATGTTAGTCCACTGTGGGGTGTGTCGGTGGGATAGTGAGAAATAGTAGTAAAAAAAAATAGTAGCCTAAAACTGTGCAGTTTACCAATGAACAATTTAAAAGGAGAAAGAATGAGGACATGCTTTGTTTTGCCGTTGATCGATTAATTTTCTGTGATGCTTAACCTTCACGGGGCTTTAAAGGGGGGACAGTTTACCAAATCAGGTGAGAGGCAGGGTTCATCTGTACTGATCACCTGTCAATCACAAGACTGACACACAATTGGCTGTGTCTAAATTCACAGGCCGGGCTCTTCAAAGGCCGCATTTTCTGCCACAATGACATTACTTATGTTGCAGCTCGACCACACCTGGTGTCCAAATTAACATTGAGCCTGTCCAAACTTGCCATGGTTTATGCGGTCCGTGGCGGCTACATGAGGAAGAACCTTTGAAGGCATTGAAGTACCCAGCCTGCGAAGTGTCTTTCTCGAAATTGGAATCCCTCAATGAGCACTAAGAATCCAAAGACTTTTTATGAACAGGAGTTACAGAAGTTAGATTTAACTGGTTTTAGCTTTCCTCAGTACGGTCTTCCATGGATTGCCAATCGTTCTTGATCTTTACTGTACGTCTCGCTAGAGGAGAGAGGGATTTCTACACAAGGACTCAGTGTCTGTCTTTGTAACGGCCCTTTAAATCAACGCACTGATGTGTGTGTGGCAGAGATGAACCGAGCCAGGGACCTTAAAAAAAGTGCAGCATCATCATGACTGCCTCCTTAACATACTTGGTTTGGCTCTGAATGGCTGTGCAGTTGCATTAGCTAATTGCACACCCCAATGTCATTGTGCCACTTTATGCCCTGTTATTAGACAAGCTGTGCTGACTCAGCTCAGAATCAAAAAAAGGCTGGCTGGATCGAATAAAATTTGCGTCGTTGGATATAAGTGGAAATAAAAGTTGATTTTAGGCGTGATGATGACATGATACATGCTTCGAAATCAGTATATCTGTTGGTGTTGTTACTGTACTTTTTTTTACTTTGTTAATTTAGTATTTTGACTATTGTTTGAGTACACATTTTGTTAGATTTCTCTGACTCCCAAGTCTTCTTCTCTACTTCCCTGCACTTGAGTGCTAACCATGCAAAACCAAAATGCACAAACTGTGGTTTAAGTTTCTCCAGAAAAGGAATGTGGACCAAGGACTTGACTTTTCCATTCATCCCTTATTCCATTTTGTGTAGGCCTACCACCCTTCCTTATTACAAAGGTGTGGCTGAGCTGCAGACTATCACAGCAGACTTTGAGCGAGAGGTGAAGTAGAACGTGGACTGAATGATTGCCACTCAGTTGCAGAGAACAAGAGACAAACAACCTCTCATGCTCAGATTCACACCCATGGGCAGTTTGGAGTCTTCAATTAACCTAGCGTGCGTGTTTTTGGAATGTGGGAGTGAGCTGCAGTTCCCGGAGAAAGTCCATGCAAGCGCAGGGAGAATGTACACACAGGAGGATTCAAACCCAGAGCCTCCGAACTTCGAGGCAGATGTCGTAACTTCTGCTCCACCTTCCTGCCTATCTTGCTGCAAAACCTCAAAGTTCAGTTGACACTTCTAGGAGCACTGCAAAATAATCAGTGATTTGACCTTGGGGCTTGGATATAAAAAAATCTCAGCTACCTTCTTCAAAGTGACAAAAGGTCAACTATAGTGTTAGTCATTGTTAAAGTGAACAGGGATTAATTTACTTTTTGAAACACTTCTGTGACGCTAAACACCCTAAACTAGGAGTGTCAAGCTCATTTTAATCGCGGGCCATTGTGGAGTTACGTCTTCCATCAGAGGACCGTTATGACAGTGAAGCCAAATACATGTTTTATTGTCTCCTTGTATTGTTACGTGTAAACAAAAAATGGATGGATTACTAGTTTTGAAATCACTCAAGTCAACTATAATCGTTTGTTCAATCATTGTTTAAGTGAGTATAAACAGGGTGACAAAATTATTGCAAAATCTCCAATCTTATTTATTACACATGACAATTTGACATTTTGATACAGATTTTAGCAAGGATCATGGAAGTTGACATGCATGATTTGCTTTTGCGTGCCACATAAAATGATGTGATGGGCCAAATCTGGCCCCCGACCCTTGAGTTTGACAACTTGCCCTACACCAGGAATAGACTTTCATGTTAAGAGTAAGTATTTGGTTTTATCTTATTAGAGATATAAATTGTTATACTTGCTTGACATGTGTTAGTGTTTCTTTTGTCTGTGTCATCAAAATGTATGATGGGCGAGAGTTTGTCATTGCTTCTTCTCACCCATAGTCAGCTGGCATAGGCTCAGGCACACATGAACAGGATAAGTGGTAAAAGGGGATCCGTGTATGGTTTAGATTTACATTGCACCTGCAGAGTCTGTGCAGATAACTGAGTTTTCCCTTTGTGGCCACTATTTGTGGATTTTGTGTCAAAATAACTGATGAGAGTAAACACCGCCTGGGCTGGTGAATATATTAACACGTCAGGATACACCTTTGGGCTTTGTCCAGGTAGGTAATGAGAGCCACCCACGCAGCCTCAAAAAACAGATGTTGCCATGTGAATCTTTACTCAGGAATCTGTGACTCATACAAACTCCCTCCCCCACTGTTAAAGAATACCTCCTAAAATAATAGATGACATGAATGTGATTGTTAGGGGGGCAGGAAAGGGATGAGGTACATGACAGTGCGAGGGAAGTCTGAAGGTGTGAGTGATTAGCAGATGGATAGATCAAGAAGTGCGGGGGGAGGAAAGCAGGCATTGGGCCGCCTTTTCAACGGGCATATTAAATCTTGCTTGGGTCTCTTCTTAATGACAGGCTCCACAACCGGCAACATTTCAACAACACATTTGGGTGAGGAGGCAAAGCACAAAATAAACAGATGCATGAAATCAAAGCCTTGAGCTGATTAAAGCTGGCCCAACATCCTGTCTGTTGCATCCTGTCCAGGGGTGGCTGTTAGGACAGGAGCACTGAATACACTTGAAGAGCATATTTTCAAGTCAAGTCATTCTTTCCCTCCCACTGGCATATCAGCCAAAGCTCCTTAAGAAAGGTAAGGCTCGCTGATTGACTATGACGACGTCTCATCAGTTAAGAATGCTTGGCTCATCCAAGATAAGGCGACAGTGGAATCTGTTCCCCCTTTGATTTTTCCACCAAGTTTTCACCGTCTTCTTTTATCCATGGTTATTTTTGTAAGGCTTCTGAGGCCCTCTTTATTTCTGCTGCTTCTGCAAAATCACATCACATATAAAACAAACACTGGTCTTATCACAAACTGACACTAAAAGTACTTGCATTAGCTATTACAAATGCAATATTCGGGCTGAAATGGGTTAATGCTGCTGAAAATTAAACACTCCTGTATATTCCCCTCAAAATAATTCATCCAACCATCCATTCTCCAATCCGATTTTTCCTCACAAGGCTTGCGGGGGTGCTGGAGCCTATCCCAGCTGTCTTCGGGCAGTAGGTGGGGGACACCCTGAACCAGTTGCCACATTCCTGACCCATCTACCAATCCATTGTCACACCAACCCTTTCATGTGCAATATTCCTTTGATGCCTTGATTTTCCTTTCTCTTCCTCTCCCATCTCCAAGTCAAGTCAAGTCAAGTCAAGTCAAGTCAAGACAAGCCAGCTTTTATTGTCAAATATGCTCTATGTGGAACATACAGCACAGATGACATTACTTTACTCTCTCCACATCATGAAGGATTTTCTGCAAGAGTCGAGTAATTTATAGGTTATGCGCCTGTAAATACGTAAGTCAATTTACATGTGATTATGTATCTTAAAGGTCTGCGACATTGAGTATGATTGCTTCACGTTAGCGCTATAGCTGACGTTAGCTAAACACAAACAACTATCGCTATTTACCTATTGGTATTCATTAATCTCAGATCTACTATGTGCCAAAGAGTGTATAATTTTTCGAGATTACGTCCACTCCATTTTACGGTCACGATAAATTTATTAACCACAAGCCACAATCCAGAGACGAAGCTATCTACTGTACTGTCGAGTAACGCACCCGTGAAGCAATCAATCAAACTCAATATTCTTGCTTGTCAAGTCAACTTTAAACTAATTATAACACAGAATATATGTCGTTTTTGATTATTTTTTTAAATGGAGATCGGGCAATCGAAATGGTGATCATGTCAGGCACAGCCACTGTGCTGCAGCAGTTTGTCAGTGGGCTCAAGAGTCGAAATGAAGACACCAGAGCCAAATCTGCCAAGGATCTGCAGCACTATGTGACAACAGAGTTGAGAGAGGTAAGTATACCTGTAAACCGGGGACTCCAACTCCACATTGACTTAGTTTTGGCTTGCAGCTGGTTTAATTTTGTCCTTAATATGAATGTATTTATTGACAGTGGGTTTGTGTTGCTGATTTATGCGTTTTGTGATGGTTTGTGGAAACACTGGTTTCTGTTTGTCTTCAACAGTTAAGTCAAGATGAAGCTACCACATTCTATGATGAGTTAAATCACCACATATTTGAGCTGGTGTCCAGCTCTGATGTGAATGAGAAGAAAGGAGGGATTCTTGCAATAGGTAAACGTTTAGTTATGCTGTGTCCCCCCCCCCCCCTCCACAAATAAATATGTCATGCTGTATGGTCCCCCACCCCCCTTTTTTTTAAATGGCTTATGCTCCAATAGGGCTACGCCCAATTCAAATTTTTTTATGTAATCGGTAACATTACTTCTAATGTGAACAGATCAAGTCCATGATGTCACACTCATACGCACAGACCATGATGTTGAGTGACCAACAAAAGACAATGTGAATCGGAATAAACAAACATCCCTTTTGACTATATGAGGAAAATGGATACATTGCCAGCATTACTTAATCCTCATCTTGGAAAAGCAAGTGCTTGTTGTGTTTTATGGAATACTTTATCTCTAGCAATTTTTTTTTCCCCCACAGTCAGTCTGATTGGAGTTGAGGGAGGCAATGCCCCAGGATCAACCCGCTTCGCCAATTACCTGCGCAACCTGCTACCTTCCAGTGACCCAGTGGTGATGGAAATGGCTTCCAAAGCCATGGGTCACTTGTCTATGGCAGGGGACACATTCACAGCTGAATATGTCGAGTTTGAAGTGAAGAGGGCGCTGGAGTGGCTGGGAGCAGACAGGAATGAAGGCAGACGCCATGCTGCAGTGAGTGGCAATACAGGCGCTCCCCGCTTTACGAACTTTCGTGTTGCGAACAACGGTACATACGAACATTTTTGCGGGTACAGGTATGTCGAAAAATGTTCTCGGACAGAGATGCTGTCAGTCAGATGTTGTATTGCGCGCCTTTTTCCGAGTATTGTAGTACTTCTTTCCGCCGCTAATACCGACGTGAGGCGCTGTGAGAGGAGGAGGAGGAGGAGGAAACGCTTGTCCCCATGAAGAAGTTCGAGACGGAACTTTCTCCCCCTCCATCATCTCCTTAAGCCTTCGAGTACATCTTCCAAAAGTATGTTAAACTTCATTTTATTACACTTATATAAGCCTTAAACATACTTATATAAGCCTTAAACATACATTGCATACAAAATA
>NW_017805010.1:3948579-3964218 GCF_001891065.2 Hippocampus comes
TTTGTTTTGCCGTTGATCGATTAATTTTCTGTGATGCTTAACCTTCACGGGGCTTTAAAGGGGGGACAGTTTACCAAATCAGGTGAGAGGCAGGGTTCATCTGTACTGATCACCTGTCAATCACAAGACTGACACACAATTGGCTGTGTCTAAATTCACAGGCCGGGCTCTTCAAAGGCCGCATTTTCTGCCACAATGACATTACTTATGTTGCAGCTCGACCACACCTGGTGTCCAAATTAACATTGAGCCTGTCCAAACTTGCCATGGTTTATGCGGTCCGTGGCGGCTACATGAGGAAGAACCTTTGAAGGCATTGAAGTACCCAGCCTGCGAAGTGTCTTTCTCGAAATTGGAATCCCTCAATGAGCACTAAGAATCCAAAGACTTTTTATGAACAGGAGTTACAGAAGTTAGATTTAACTGGTTTTAGCTTTCCTCAGTACGGTCTTCCATGGATTGCCAATCGTTCTTGATCTTTACTGTACGTCTCGCTAGAGGAGAGAGGGATTTCTACACAAGGACTCAGTGTCTGTCTTTGTAACGGCCCTTTAAATCAACGCACTGATGTGTGTGTGGCAGAGATGAACCGAGCCAGGGACCTTAAAAAAAGTGCAGCATCATCATGACTGCCTCCTTAACATACTTGGTTTGGCTCTGAATGGCTGTGCAGTTGCATTAGCTAATTGCACACCCCAATGTCATTGTGCCACTTTATGCCCTGTTATTAGACAAGCTGTGCTGACTCAGCTCAGAATCAAAAAAAGGCTGGCTGGATCGAATAAAATTTGCGTCGTTGGATATAAGTGGAAATAAAAGTTGATTTTAGGCGTGATGATGACATGATACATGCTTCGAAATCAGTATATCTGTTGGTGTTGTTACTGTACTTTTTTTTACTTTGTTAATTTAGTATTTTGACTATTGTTTGAGTACACATTTTGTTAGATTTCTCTGACTCCCAAGTCTTCTTCTCTACTTCCCTGCACTTGAGTGCTAACCATGCAAAACCAAAATGCACAAACTGTGGTTTAAGTTTCTCCAGAAAAGGAATGTGGACCAAGGACTTGACTTTTCCATTCATCCCTTATTCCATTTTGTGTAGGCCTATCACCCTTCCTTATTACAAAGGTGTGGCTGAGCTGCAGACTATCACAGCAGACTTTGAGCGAGAGGTGAAGTAGAACGTGGACTGAATGATTGCCACTCAGTTGCAGAGAACAAGAGACAAACAACCTCTCATGCTCAGATTCACACCCATGGGCAGTTTGGAGTCTTCAATTAACCTAGCGTGCGTGTTTTTGGAATGTGGGAGTGAGCTGCAGTTCCCGGAGAAAGTCCATGCAAGCGCAGGGAGAATGTACACACAGGAGGATTCAAACCCAGAGCCTCCGAACTTCGAGGCAGATGTCGTAACTTCTGCTCCACCTTCCTGCCTATCTTGCTGCAAAACCTCAAAGTTCAGTTGACACTTCTAGGAGCACTGCAAAATAATCAGTGATTTGACCTTGGGGCTTGGATATAAAAAAATCTCAGCTACCTTCTTCAAAGTGACAAAAGGTCAACTATAGTGTTAGTCATTGTTAAAGTGAACAGGGATTAATTTACTTTTTGAAACACTTCTGTGACGCTAAACACCCTAAACTAGGAGTGTCAAGCTCATTTTAATCGCGGGCCATTGTGGAGTTACGTCTTCCATCAGAGGACCGTTATGACAGTGAAGCCAAATACATGTTTTATTGTCTCCTTGTATTGTTACGTGTAAACAAAAAATGGATGGATTACTAGTTTTGAAATCACTCAAGTCAACTATAATCGTTTGTTCAATCATTGTTTAAGTGAGTATAAACAGGGTGACAAAATTATTGCAAAATCTCCAATCTTATTTATTACACATGACAATTTGACATTTTGATACAGATTTTAGCAAGGATCATGGAAGTTGACATGCATGATTTGCTTTTGCGTGCCACATAAAATGATGTGATGGGCCAAATCTGGCCCCCGACCCTTGAGTTTGACAACTTGCCCTACACCAGGAATAGACTTTCATGTTAAGAGTAAGTATTTGGTTTTATCTTATTAGAGATATAAATTGTTATACTTGCTTGACATGTGTTAGTGTTTCTTTTGTCTGTGTCATCAAAATGTATGATGGGCGAGAGTTTGTCATTGCTTCTTCTCACCCATAGTCAGCTGGCATAGGCTCAGGCACACATGAACAGGATAAGTGGTAAAAGGGGATCCGTGTATGGTTTAGATTTACATTGCACCTGCAGAGTCTGTGCAGATAACTGAGTTTTCCCTTTGTGGCCACTATTTGTGGATTTTGTGTCAAAATAACTGATGAGAGTAAACACCGCCTGGGCTGGTGAATATATTAACACGTCAGGATACACCTTTGGGCTTTGTCCAGGTAGGTAATGAGAGCCACCCACGCAGCCTCAAAAAACAGATGTTGCCATGTGAATCTTTACTCAGGAATCTGTGACTCATACAAACTCCCTCCCCCACTGTTAAAGAATACCTCCTAAAATAATAGATGACATGAATGTGATTGTTAGGGGGGCAGGAAAGGGATGAGGTACATGACAGTGCGAGGGAAGTCTGAAGGTGTGAGTGATTAGCAGATGGATAGATCAAGAAGTGCGGGGGGAGGAAAGCAGGCATTGGGCCGCCTTTTCAACGGGCATATTAAATCTTGCTTGGGTCTCTTCTTAATGACAGGCTCCACAACCGGCAACATTTCAACAACACATTTGGGTGAGGAGGCAAAGCACAAAATAAACAGATGCATGAAATCAAAGCCTTGAGCTGATTAAAGCTGGCCCAACATCCTGTCTGTTGCATCCTGTCCAGGGGTGGCTGTTAGGACAGGAGCACTGAATACACTTGAAGAGCATATTTTCAAGTCAAGTCATTCTTTCCCTCCCACTGGCATATCAGCCAAAGCTCCTTAAGAAAGGTAAGGCTCGCTGATTGACTATGACGACGTCTCATCAGTTAAGAATGCTTGGCTCATTCAAGATAAGGCGACAGTGGAATCTGTTCCCCCTTTGATTTTTCCACCAAGTTTTCACCGTCTTCTTTTATCCATGGTTATTTTTGTAAGGCTTCTGAGGCCCTCTTTATTTCTGCTGCTTCTGCAAAATCACATCACATATAAAACAAACACTGGTCTTATCACAAACTGACACTAAAAGTACTTGCATTAGCTATTACGAATGCAATATTCGGGCTGAAATGGGTTAATGCTGCTGAAAATTAAACACTCCTGTATATTCCCCTCAAAATAATTCATCCAACCATCCATTCTCCAATCCGATTTTTCCTCACAAGGCTTGCGGGGGTGCTGGAGCCTATCCCAGCTGTCTTCGGGCAGTAGGTGGGGGACACCCTGAACCAGTTGCCACATTCCTGACCCATCTACCAATCCATTGTCACACCAACCCTTTCATGTGCAATATTCCTTTGATGCCTTGATTTTCCTTTCTCTTCCTCTCCCATCTCCAAGTCAAGTCAAGTCAAGTCAAGTCAAGTCAAGTCAAGTCAAGTCAAGTCAAGTCAAGTTTCTCTTCCTCTCCCATCTCCAAGTCAAGTCAAGTCAAGTCAAGTCAAGTCAAGTCAAGTACAACTTTATTGTCAAATGTGCTGTACAGCACAGATGACATTTCTTCCCTCTCAAGACAACATGCAACAAGAGGAGCCGCTATGGGTGCCCGCAACGCCATCAAAAGAAAAGTTAACATAAAATGACAAAATAATACAAGACAACACATAAAACACAGACAATCGTGCAATCTTAACCACTTTCCTGCATACACCTTGTTGTTTGAAGCAGTTGTAGATGAAAGAGGAGCGAATTAAAGTTTCCTTTTCACCAGTGGATCAAAGACGTCATGCTGAAGACATCAAGTACACACTCATGACACACTAAATCACGAGCAACACGTAATTTAATAAAACTATCAGCATGCTACTAAGTGCGAGGCTTCACCATTGCTATAATATTTCTACTGTTTATTCATCTCGAATTTTTAAAAAATCAGAAATCAATGCATTCAGATTACGATTGCGCATCTTTGATCTTTTAGTGGTAAAGTCTGCATTGCGTAGCCTGCGCAAGATACGCGCAACATCTATTCTCGTTAAGCCCCCGTAAGAACCCTGCAGGACGTCAGCTCCGGCTCCGGCTAAAAAATAGCTAGCTAAACTTACACCCAGCTGCAGCCTGAGTGTTGTATCATGAAGGATTTTCTGCAAGAGTCGAGTAATTTATAGGTTATGCGCCTGTAAATACGTAAGTCAATTTACATGTGATTATGTATCTTAAAGGTCTGCGACATTGAGTATGATTGCTTCACGTTAGCGCTATAGCTGACGTTAGCTAAACACAAACAACTATCGCTATTTACCTATTGGTATTCATTAATCTCAGATCTACTATGTGCCAAAGAGTGTATAATTTTTCGAGATTACGTCCACTCCATTTTACGGTCACGATAAATTTATTAACCACAAGCCACAATCCAGAGACGAAGCTATCTACTGTACTGTCGAGTAACGCACCCGTGAAGCAATCAATCAAACTCAATATTCTTGCTTGTCAAGTCAACTTTAAACTAATTATAACACAGAATATATGTCGTTTTTGATTATTTTTTTAAATGGAGATCGGGCAATCGAAATGGTGATCATGTCAGGCACAGCCACTGTGCTGCAGCAGTTTGTCAGTGGGCTCAAGAGTCGAAATGAAGACACCAGAGCCAAATCTGCCAAGGATCTGCAGCACTATGTGACAACAGAGTTGAGAGAGGTAAGTATACCTGTAAACCGGGGACTCCAACTCCACATTGACTTAGTTTTGGCTTGCAGCTGGTTTAATTTTGTCCTTAATATGAATGTATT
Organism: Hippocampus comes; assembly: GCF_001891065.2. Taxonomy (NCBI): domain Eukaryota; kingdom Metazoa; phylum Chordata; class Actinopteri; order Syngnathiformes; family Syngnathidae; genus Hippocampus; species Hippocampus comes. The sequence continues at coordinate 3,953,488 of NW_017805010.1, forward strand.
TATTGACAGTGGGTTTGTGTTGCTGATTTATGCGTTTTGTGATGGTTTGTGGAAACACTGGTTTCTGTTTGTCTTCAACAGTTAAGTCAAGATGAAGCTACCACATTCTATGATGAGTTAAATCACCACATATTTGAGCTGGTGTCCAGCTCTGATGTGAATGAGAAGAAAGGAGGGATTCTTGCAATAGGTAAACGTTTAGTTATGCTGTGTCCACCCCCCCCCCTCCACAAATAAATATGTCATGCTGTATGGTCCCCCACCCCCCTTTTTTTTAAATGGCTTATGCTCCAATAGTGCTACGCCCAATTCAAATTTTTTTATGTACTCGGTAACATTACTTCTAATGTGAACAGATCAAGTCCATGATGTCACACTCATACGCACAGACCATGATGTTGAGTGACCAACAAAAGACAATGTGAATCGGAATAAACAAACATCCCTTTTGACTATATGAGGAAAATGGATACCTTGCCAGAGTACATTACTCCCCATCTGCTTGTTGTGTTTTATGGAATACTTTATCTCTAGCAATTTTTTTTTCCCCCACAGTCAGTCTGATTGGAGTTGAGGGAGGCAATGCCACCAGGATCAGCCGCTTCGCCAATTACCTGCGCAACCTGCTACCTTCCAGTGACCCAGTGGTGATGGAAATGGCTTCCAAAGCCATGGGTCACTTGTCTATGGCAGGGGACACATTCACAGCTGAATATGTCGAGTTTGAAGTGAAGAGGGCGCTGGAGTGGCTGGGAGCAGACAGGAATGAAGGCAGACGCCATGCTGCAGTGAGTGGCAATACAGGCGCTCCCCGCTTTACGAACTTTCGTGTTGCGAACAACGGTACATACGAACATTTTTGCGGGTACAGGTATGTCGAAAAATGTTCTCGGACAGAGATGCTGTCAGTCACATTTTGTATTGCGCGCCTTTTTCCGAGTACTGTAGTACTTCTTTCCGCCGCTAATACCGACGTGAGGCGCTGTGAGAGGAGGGGGAGGAGGAGGAAACGCTTGTCCCCATGAAGAAGTTCGAGACGGAACTCTCTCCCCCTCCATCATCTCCTTAAGCCTTCGAGTACATCTTCCAAAAGTATGTTAAACTTCATTTTATTACACTTATATAAGCCTTAAACATACTTATATAAGCCTTAAACATACATTGCATACAAAATATAGCACTGAAGCAACTTAGGTACGAATTCAGCCAGCGAACGATCCTTCGGAACGTATCTCGTTCGTTACCTGGGGAGCGTCTGTATTGGGGATTGTTGTTGTTTTCAATTGTGTTTTTTTGGTGAAGATTTTTCAGGTTCACTAAGAAAAGATAGATGTGATAGGTTAAAAGATAAAGTTGAATATGATTTTTATTTTATTTTTTGAGGTGGATCCATTCAAGTGAGCATTGCAGTGCACTTGATGTTGTTGCGTATTTGAAGATGAATGGTGCAACACTGTTGTATTTACATACACTGTAGAGAGAGAGAGAGGATTAAAAAAATGATGATGGCATGAAAATATTTTCTGTCTTCTATTTCAGGTATTGGTGCTGAGGGAACTGGCTGTGAGTGCACCAACCTTCTTCTTTCAGCAAGTGCAGCCCTTCTTTGACAACATCTTCTACGCCGTTTGGGACCCCAAGCAGGCCATCCGAGAGGGTGCTGTGTCTGCACTGCGGGCCTGTCTCATTCTCACCACGCAGAGGGAGACAAAAGAAATGCAGAAACCACAGTGGTACAAAGTATGGGCGATCATCGTATCCACTCAAATCATCTTTTAATGGAAGTGTTGTAAAGCTAATGATTTCTTGTATGTGACAGCAAACCTTTGACGAGGCAGAGAAGGGCTTTGACGAAACCCTGGCTAAAGAGAAAGGCATGAATCGGGACGACAGGTTCCACGGTGCGCTTCTCATCTTGAATGAGCTGGTTCGTATCAGCAGCATGGAAGGAGAGGTGAGGCACTCTCTCAGTAAGTTTACTGCAGTTTAGTGATTGCAAGTGATGTTTCATAATAGGACTTTTGATTCCAAGGGTTTGTTGTAATTTGATTTTATCGGCTACCACATACGGATACTGACTATAATCATTCATCAGCGCATGCGTGAGGAAATGGAGGAGATAACGCAGCAGCAGCTGGTGCACGATAAGTACTGCAAGGAGCTCAAACGATCCTTCGGAACGTATCTCGTTCGTTACCTGGGGAGCGTCTGTATTGGGGATTGTTGTTGTTTTCAATTGTGTTTTTTTGGTGAAGATTTTTCAGGTTCACTAAGAAAAGATAGATGTGATAGGTTAAAAGATAAAGTTGAATATGATTTTTATTTTATTTTTTGAGGTGGATCCATTCAAGTGAGCATTGCAGTGCACTTGATGTTGTTGTGTATTTGAAGATGAATGGTGCAACACTGTTGTATTTACATACACTGTAGAGAGAGAGAGAGGATTAAAAAAGTGATGATGGCATGAAAATATTTTCTGTCTTCTATTTCAGGTATTGGTGCTGAGGGAACTGGCTGTGAGTGCACCAACCTTCTTCTTTCAGCAAGTGCAGCCCTTCTTTGACAACATCTTCTACGCCGTTTGGGACCCCAAGCAGGCCATCCGAGAGGGTGCTGTGTCTGCACTGCGGGCCTGTCTCATTCTCACCACGCAGAGGGAGACAAAAGAAATGCAGAAACCACAGTGGTACAAAGTATGGGCGATCATCGTATCCACTCAAATCATCTTTTAATGGAAGTGTTGTAAAGCTAATGATTTCTTGTATGTGACAGCAAACCTTTGACGAGGCAGAGAAGGGCTTTGACGAAACCCTGGCTAAAGAGAAAGGCATGAATCGGGACGACAGGTTCCACGGTGCGCTTCTCATCTTGAATGAGCTGGTTCGTATCAGCAGCATGGAAGGAGAGGTGAGGCACTCTCTCAGTAAGTTTACTGCAGTTTAGTGATTGCAAGTGATGTTTCATAATAGGACTTTTGATTCCAAGGGTTTGTTGTAATTTGATTTTATCGGCTACCACATACGGATACTGACTATAATCATTCATCAGCGCATGCGTGAGGAAATGGAGGAGATAACGCAGCAGCAGCTGGTGCACGATAAGTACTGCAAGGAGCTCATGGGCTTCGGAACAAAGCCCCGCCACATCACTCCTTTCACCAGCTTCCAGTCGGTGCAGCCACAACAGTCCAATGCTCTCCTGGGCTTGCTGGGATACAACACGCCGCAGGGCTTCCTCAGTTTTGGAGCTACACCGGTACCCGCTAAGAGCTCACTGGTGGAGAGCAGATACTGCCGTGAGCTCATGGAAGAGCGTTTTGATCAGGTTAGTTTCACCATTTTTTTTCTTTCATATTTTGCTCTTGTTGTTGTTGCCACGCTGAAATTGTATACGTATACCGTAAATGGATTTAAAGTAATCTGCCACCATTATACATGTATTGTGTCTTACTCACATTTCTTATTTCAACAGAGCCTGAGAGCTCAACATCGGCCAAAAATCAAATTTCTTTGTTCAATGGGGATAAAGTTCTGAAATCAGCTCTCTTCCAAAAGACAGCTGACACTTTAATTTGAATTGATCTCAGGGTGGTTCACAGTTGCATGGATTTTCACAATTGTTTCGTAAGGAGGATGATCTTTCAATTTTAAATTGTGAATATAATCTGCCATTGTTTGTTTTTCCCCCCAGGTGTGTCGATGGGTGCTCAAATACAGAACTAGTAAAAATCCCCTCATCCAGATGACTACGCTAAATCTGCTGCCACGGCTTGGTGCCTTCCAGCCGCATACTTTTACTGGTGGGTTGAATTCATATTTAAATTTAAAAAAAAATGTAAATAAGTACAAAAATAAACAATTTAACCATCTGGGTAGTTTGCACTATTTTCTGTCAAAACCTCAGAGAAGGAATGGCTATGATATAATGAATGTCCTTGTAATATTATGACCCAAGTTTACTTTGGTTTACCTGTAGTGGGCAACATGCTATACTGTAATTAGTACGATGACCTCATAGATTCGTATGTTTGCCTCACATTTCTCCAGTGGAGTTTCCCCTTTCTCCCTGTGCTTGCATTAGTATTCTCAGGGTATTCCGGCCAGAAATACGCATGTTAAGTCTGCCATTGCACCTTAATGTGGTGTGAAAGATCATCTTATTTCACTTAAAAGTGGAAATGAAAAAGAAAAGATGTGTTAAATAATATGTTGTATGTGCCCCCACTCGTCTGAGCACAATATTCAGATTAATATTTGTGGAATAAGAATGAATCAGATCAATCGACACGTTTTCTGTCAATAGAAATTGGCATCAAAGAGGCCTTAACTCGCATTGGGAACTTCCTAGTTTACCTGTTTTCTAGGTTTGGCAAAGTGATATTCGCAATGCCATCAATTTCTGTTAATGGGCGGTGGGAAAACTGTTTACGTTAATTGAAACTCTATAAATTGTCCACAGGTATGAGTTTGATACTGTTTATGCCATTGGCTGAGTATTTGCCATCCCTTGCCCAAATTCAGCTGGGATAGTATACGGAGTAGGATAAGCACTAAAGAAACCATTTTTAAACACTTGGGCGCAAATTTTATTTTATTTATGTGTTTTGAATGATTTCTCTCTGTCAGTACTTGGGCGCAAATTTTATTTTATTTATTTATGTGTTTTGAATGATTTCTCTCTGTCAGTGCAGTAACCTTGCTGATAGACAGCAAGTTGCAACTTAATTTTGCCTCACTGTTTTCTCATGACTTCTTAGTGTTTGAGCCCACACACAGGTTTTATAATGTAATATTTACATGTGCATTACAGACCAATATCTGTCCGACACGATGGGCTACCTACTGGGCAGTCTAAAAAAGGAGAAGGAGCGAACAGCAGCCTTTCAAGCTCTGGGCTTACTGGTGGTGGCAGTCCGATCTGAAATACAGCCGTATCTTTCCAAGATTCTGGAGATTATAAAGGCGGCTCTACCACCCAAGGACTTCGCTCATAAGTCAGTAAAGGGGGTCTTCAATTAATATTGTTCCTAGCATATGACCTTTCGCCGTTACCAAAGTTGTGCAGTGACCTAGTTTTTGCAGCGCTGAAAAACTCTTGTCAGTTGTTTTATATTCGTGGCATAGGAATGTTCATTTTCCTGCAAATATTTACTGAAATTTTGACTTTAGTACTGTGTCGAGGTAGTTTAGTGACATATTATGGTATGTTCTGATTTGGCTTACAAAGTCAGAAAATCACTGCGTGCCTTCATTGGGAGAACTGACACTGGGAAGCGGAGGCTGGATGCACTTTTGGAGTGCATAAAGCCATTTTTGCAGAAACATCCCTGTCACGGCTCGCATGCACCATTTTAAAATGCCGCTCTAGATTTGCATTCTTGCCATTGTTGCGTTGCGGATCAAACAAACAAGCTTTGAATGAGAACACGCACACAAATATATACCATAGGTTAGATGCCCTACTTTTTTTCATACTTTTTTGTGGACTTGAGATTTATAGGTTGTACAGGTTGTAGTGTACACAAACAAAAAAAATATGTAAGAATATTAACATGCACACACACCCCAAAACCTTTTCCCCCCCTCTCTCACCTACACTCACCGTGGTCGAATTGGGTGCATTTCACGATTATCCAGTTGACCGTGATCGACTAGTTGGGCACTCCTGCTTTCAGTAATAATTTGATGTCGTTGTTGTTGTTTGTATTCGGTCATGTTGGGGGACTTAAAGGATCAATGATTTCCCTTTCCCATCTGTCATGTGCAGGAGACAGAAGTCCATCCAGGTGGACGCCACTGTGTTCACATGTATCAGCATGCTTTCCAGAGCTATGGGTCCAAGCATCCAGCCAGACATCAAGGAGCTGTTGGAGCCCATGCTGGCTGTGGGCCTCAGGTATTACACACTGCAATCTGTTATTGTGTATACAGTATATAGCTACATGTGTTCTGGATGCTTGAAATTGTTGAATTTTAAGTTTTTCAGTTGTTGAATTTTGAATAAAGTGCTTTAAAAAAAACCCAACAAATGCTCTCAAAGGTATGAAGTTTTTTTTTCACAAAGCGCAGCTTTGGCAACATTGATAGTCTTCAGTATATGCATAATTTAGGCAGTCACTTGACTTTTTTAATTTTCCAATAGCCAGACCAAAGACCTTGTGCTTTGTTTGTTGTGTTGTGTGCCAAGAAAATTCACAAATTATTCTTTTTCTTCAGTTCATCAAAATGTCACAGCTGTAGGTTTTATCCAATAACTTGAACTTGTCCTCTATTTGTCCAGTCCTGCCCTGACGGCGGTGTTGTATGATCTGAGTCGTCAGATCCCGCAGTTGAAAAAGGACATACAGGATGGGCTTCTGAAGATGCTCTCACTGGTTTTGATGCACAAGCCGTTACGCCACCCAGGCATGCCCAAAGGCTTGGCTCACCAACTTGCGTCGCCAAGCCTTACCAACATCCCAGAGGCCAGTGATGTTGGCAGCATCACACTCGCGCTGCGCACTCTAGGAAGCTTTGAGTTTGAAGGTAAGAGCCAAGACATTGACACAGTTAAACTGGTTGGTGGAGTCTTGGCTACATTTTGAGAACTGCAGAGAGAAGACCGTACCCAATGTGGATGAAAAGTTTGACGCGGTCCATGAAGGTCAAGTTATTGCAATTGATAATTAAACATCTTGGCAAACATCACTGTCAAGCCGCAGTGTTTATACAGTGATTCCACAGAAAGTAGTCACAGCATTTGCATTTTTCCACATTTTATGTTGCACTCTCGAGTCGAGAGAAAATGCTTGTGAATATTCCAGGTCATTCATTTCTCAGGGCACTGAAATGCAGTTGCTATTTTTTTTAAAAGCACGCTGTTTGGATGAATACAGCTCGCACTGTGATTTTTCATCAGGACACTCCCTCACTCAGTTTGTGCGACACTGTGCCGACCACTTCTTAAACAGTGAGCACAAAGAGATCCGAATGGAGGCAGCTCGCACCTGCTCCCGTCTCCTCACTCCCTCCATACACCCCATCAGCGGCCACGTTGTGAGCCAGACGGCGGTACAGGTTGTTGCAGATGTGCTGAGTAAACTTCTCGTGGTTGGCATTACAGATCCAGGTAACTTCTGACAGTCTTCCACTGAGGATGACCATGATCGAAACATTCAATCTCATCTGTCACCATCCTTCTTCAGATCCAGACATACGGTATTGTGTGCTGGCGTCTCTGGACGAGCGCTTTGATGCCCACCTTGCCCAGGCGGAAAACCTGCAAGCGCTCTTTGTGGCTCTGAATGATGAAGTGTTTGAGATCAGAGAATTGGCTATCTGTACAATCGGACGACTCAGCAGCATGAACCCGGCTTTTGTCATGCCCTTCTTACGCAAGATGCTCATTCAGGTTGGAGACGTTGAGCCCAAAAAGTTTTGTGAATGCTAAGAGATTGGCACTGAATTAAAGAAAAGGGATTCCTCTCATAATCTTTCAGTATTACAAATATTCTGAAATGTCATGCATATCAACCTCATTAATGTTCCTCACTTGCTGTGCCTGTTGAACACCTATAGAGGGCAGTAAATACAAATCTATCAAATACTGCAAGGAGGAAATTTAAGTACAGTATCTTAAGTGCAAGAAAGTGTAAACCACAGAAGTGGAGTGCAAAAATAACAAATGCGATAAAAAAATAAAATAAATACTGGTATAATCCTGCCACCGCAGTGCAAAAATAACAAATTCGATAAAAAAAAATAAAATAAATACTGGTATAATCCTGCCACCAATGTAATATACAGAGATGAAGCACGGGGACCCATATACTTAGGAGGAGGAGAAAATGTTACTCCATAAAAATGTCCTGAAATATAAACTTCTCTGAAAAAATGTTCATTCATCACCAATTTTCATTTTTATAGAATCTTTCACAAGCATATGTTGTTCTACACTGATGTTTAATGTTTAAAAAATGAAGTATGCTTCATTTGTTGATTTTGCTTCAGATTTTAACAGAGCTGGAGCACAGTGGGGTTGGCAGAAACAAAGAGCAAAGTGCCCGTATGCTCGGTCATCTGGTGTCTAACGCCCCCCGCCTCATACGGCCCTACATGGAGCCCATTCTCAAGGTATAACTCAAATTTGCCATTATGAAGGTGCATATGGCTTTAAAATTAACCAGACTTCTGGAACAGATAATTGTTGGAATACCTCATTATATCATCTTTGTCACTAAAAATCCCCTCTGCCTTCTTCAGGCTCTAATCCTCAAACTGAAAGACCCAGACCCCAATCCTGGAGTGGTTATCAGTGTCCTAGCCACCATTGGCGAGTTGGCTCAGGTAAGGCTTGAGGCACTCTTGTCCAAGTCATGTACAAGACTTCAAAGTAGGCAGCAGAAGGAGCTAACTGGAGTCAAACCACGCTGAAAAAAAAAAAAGAGTATGACCATAAAATGAAAACTTTAACTTGCCAGCAGTATGAAATAGTAAGATAAGAGTTGACTATATGCATGTATTCTACTGTAATTGTACAAGACAAAAGTTTATCTTTGGAAGTCTGTGCTGTAGAATACACAAACAGTATATTTCAGCTGCTTTACCAAACCAAGCTGAAAAAAAAAAGGGTGACCATAAAATGAAAACTTTAACTTGCCAGCTTTATGAAATAATAAGACAAGAGTTGACTATATGCATGTATTCTAGTATAATTGTACAAGACAAAAGTTTATCTTTGGAAGTCTGTGCTGTAGAATACACAAACAGTATATTTCAGCTGCTTTATTTTGGGTATTTAATGCAAACACTTGGAACATACTGTAAGATTGATTTGTCCAAAGGAAGGAAGTGTCAAATGAGGAAAATGTATGCAGCCCAATTAGCAAAAGCAATTCTTCCAAAATAATTTGAGAGGACACCAAAGGGAAATAAATGTGATGTATCCCCGATGATCTCTTGTCTAGGTGAGCGGTCTGGAGATGAGGAAGTGGATGGATGAGCTTTTTCCTATTATCATGGACATGCTGCAGGACTCGTCGTCATTAGCCAAGCGACAGGTATGAACTTGGTATTGTCATTATGTTCCTCTTATAGTAAGCAAAAAAAATGTGTGCTGAAGTTAAAACATCGAGTTAGTATTTATAGAATTAAAAACTGATCAATACAAACACATTTATTAAATCTGCATCTGAATTTCCACCAGGTGGCGCTCCAAGCGACAGGTATGAACTTGGTATTGTCATTATGTTCCTCTTATAGTAAGCAAACAACAGCAGTTTTTTTGTGGGGAAAAAATAAATGTGTGCTGAAGTTAAAATATTGAGTTAGTATTTATAGAATTAAAAACTGATCAACACATTTATTAAATCTGCATCTGAATTTCCACCAGGTGGCGCTTTGGACTTTAGGCCAACAGGTGGCCAGCACAGGTTATGTGGTGGAGCCCTACCGAAAATACCCTTCCCTTCTCGAGGTGCTGCTCAATTTCCTGAAGACAGAGCAGAATCAGGGCATCAGGAGAGAAGTATGCACGAGTGCCTCTTGTGTTTCTCACGCTTTCCTTAGTAGCAGCATGAGCATCCTTCAGGAGTTCAGTGACACGTAATGAGGCCGAGCAGTTCACATATGCTAAATAAATGAAGACTTGTCTGTTTTGATTTTGACCAATGAGTCATCATCACATGAATACAAACACTCCAAGATACTTCCTTACTTTTCCATAGAGACCTGAAACTTTTGCGCAGTGATGTAATTGGTAATTGTTTGTTTCCCTACCTGTTATGTAATGAGAGACTCAGGGAAGGCGGGTCCTTACATTGGCAATACATGTGCTTCAGGGGGGACAATGACTGGTAAATTAATGCCCTTTAAAATATTTGTTGAATACAAAACTATTTATATATTTATATTTATATTACATTGGCAATACATGTGCTTCTGGGGGGGGACAATGACTGGTAAATTAATACCCTTTAAAATATTTGTTGAATACAAAACTATTTATATATTTATAGTTGTTTTACACAAACGTTTTATCTGGTTCTGACTTGTTGAATGCGTCTAGCAGTTATTTATGTTCATATGATTCAATGTATATGTGATGTTCTGAGACAAAATGAGGCTTTTTTTTGTGTGTGGGGAAAGAGCAGAAGTTAAAGAATATAATGATGCACGTTTCATGTAAATCTGGGCTGAAGTGATGGACTAATACTGATTTAAAGTACCCTACCGAGACATGTTTTTGAGAAAATTGTTTTTGAAAATACAATTAAAAGCCCTTCATTAATATACCTTAATCCCAACAAATTTAGTATGTATGGAAAGAACCCAATTCTTCTGATATTTTATTTTCTTTGTCATGACGTACATTTTATGGACTATGTGCACAACAACATGTTACATAATATCCGGTAGAATAATTCGGAGCCATCAGAGCTTCTGGTTTGCATTATTCCAAACTACCCGGACACATTTTGGAGTAAAAATAACCTAATTCTTTAAAATTGTCTTAACATGAGTCCAAATAGCTCGGAGTTAGTGTTTTTCATAGTGGAGATGTCATCGAAGTAGCAAATTTTTAAAAACAAATTATTCCCTCCTTCAAACAACACTCTTTATACATTCAGCATTCAACATTTCAACATTCAATCGATGACGGTAGTCTCTCTATTGTGCGTGCGTGCGTGCGTGCGTGCGTGCGTGCGTGCGTGCGTGCGTGCGTGTGTGTGTGTGTGTGTGTGTATATATATAT
>NW_017805010.1:3964311-3991486 GCF_001891065.2 Hippocampus comes
AGTTTGTCATATAGTGAAATTGAATTAGGTCTGCTAATGAAGGATCTTAGGTCATATTAACATTTCCAACTCTGACTTTTATTATTTTGCCCATACAGTATGCGACATGTATCAGATGTTTTTTTTTTCCAACTTTTTCCATGCACTGTCCTGATTTTTTTTTTTTTTGGTTTGTTTTTAAACTTTCGGCAAATGGATATAAATCGGATATGTGTCCGATGCATCTGCAGAATGAGCGTTCATTTGTACACTTAATAATGTATATTCCATCAAAAGCCAAATATGCACTGCGCTCGCTCATGCTGCATCTGCAAAGTTGTTACTTGTGCATTTGACTTTAATTCTACCTGAAACATGAAGCATTAAGTAGACGTTTGTGGTGATGGTAGTATTTCATCCACACAGACGATTCATCTGTTATGCGTGGTAATGACGGCGCGTCATTTTTCCTCGACGTCTCCATGAAATGAGGAGATGGATAAATTTCATCTCATTTTCCAAAAATATTTGTACCTACTCCCGCCTTGATCCTCTGTCATTCTGAAAGAAGCTCCACAAAGGACGATTTACTTTTGTAAACACTGTGCGCGCCACTTGACGGTGCCACTCAACGTCATGTTTTGTCCGCATGCGCGTCACATCATGGACTGTTGCATTCACGACAAGTCGAATTTTGTTATTTCATTGATTTGATGGATGTCCGCATGCGTGTCACATCATGGACTGTTGCATTCACATGACAAGTCGAATTTTGTTATTTCATTGATTTGATGGATGAAAAAAAAAATCCCGATTTGGATATCATGCTCTGCACTGTGACGTGGTCTCAGTAGCTAAAAAGAGGTAAAGTTTCATGCAGAGCCTTCATTTCCAGTTACAAGGGAATAAATGAGGAAAACATTTGAGGTGCCGGTATGCCTTCATGGCCTTGGCGCGGGTCTGTGCTCTGTGATTGCTCTTGAGGCTTGTCTGTTTTCAGAAAGTATTCATTAATAATTGCAGATTTCCAGCAGTTAGAAGATGACTTACTGTCATGGCGTGTGTGTCATGTGTCCAACCCCCTAGGCCATTCGCGTTCTCGGTCTGCTGGGAGCTCTGGACCCATACAAGCACAAGGTGAACATTGGCATGATCGACCAGTCACGAGATGCCTCTGCAGTCAGCCTCTCTGAGTCCAAGTCCAGTCAGGATTCAGGTATGCCTTTCAACGCTGTGACTAATCTCTGCGTAGGCAGCAGGTTTTATTGTGTCCTGAATAAATGATTCGTGAAACACTGCATTGTTTTGTTCTTGGAAAAATACTCGTGATATTAAATTCTCAGCAGATGGAAAGTTTGTTCTGTAGCCCCTCACCCACATCATGGACCCTTCCTAAATTTTCACTGATCGTTATTTACACATGGGTACAGTGAGCAAATTTTTCTTTGTCTATATACTGTATGTGTAGGTATAAAAGCTTACTAAGACTAGCGATCATAGAAATGTGCAATGGCTGCCAGATTTTAACACACCTGCCAACCATAGGACATGTTGCCATAATAGATTGTGTTTGGATGTACATTTGAAAATATATATTTCAATGACGCATGCAGGATACAGGGCATTGGCAATTGCAAACCTCCTGTGGATGGCCATTAAGGTTATAAAAACATAACATGTGAGAGGGCAGTTAACGTCTTGGTGTAATGTGTGTAAAAGTTGTTTAAGAAAACCTTTCAGTATGTAGAATAAAACGTACATGGATTGGGATAGATTTCATCAGCTCTTTTTGCGTTTTGGGTTGACCAAATGCCAGTTAAGAGATGGTTTAGAGCATCTGGATTTTGGGGGCTTTCTCTGGCAAAATGGTTCTTTAATTATGACTGAGTTATGGAACGTTTCAAGCCCATGGTCGTCGTTGGCAGATCATGTGTCTTGTTCATTCGACATGCACGTGCGTGTGTCTCGGCAGACTTGGGAAGCATCGAAAGAGCTTTTGCTTTGTCTTTTTGCTTTATTATGTTTTTACTTATTCCTACTTCATTTGAACATGTAAATTGTGATGAATGATGACAAAATGTTTTTTTTTTTTTTCTTTAAGCTTTTTTCAAATTGACTTCCTGTCAAATTTCTGTTATCTGTTTATATGTTCAACAAACTTTGGCCAGATTTATCAACGACCATTGACACAATATGAAGAACAGAGTCATTAATACGTTTGCCTAAAATGGGAAATAATGTGACCCTTTCCAGGTTTGATCCCCCCGATTTTTGTCTTAGAAAAGAACTCAATCACTTAATGTGCTCCCCACTTCACAAATGTTGGCAAAATGTGCCGTCACTGTTCAGATTCATTGAGAGACTTTAAGTCTCCAAGCACAGCTCAGAAAGTTGACATCCAAATGATAGCTCGATATTGAGAAAAATAGGTCGATGGGATAGATTTTGACACTGAATGCACATGTAACCATGCGCATAGAGAACTACCGCCTGCATCCCAGCTTGTGTCTTGACTTACAATATAGTAATAGTCTTACCAGATTGTTCTCAAACTGAATGGACTCCAGCCAGACCTGATGGCTCAGGTCGTATGTGTTGGCAGATTTATTAGGGTCATTTTGTGGCGTGTGGGTTTTTAGGGCACCAATTTTGTCTGTCACATTTTTCATTGGTTCTGCCCATCTCTTTAACTGTATTTTTTTTAAATATTTTTTGATGAGATCGCTATTGCTCAAAATTGCAAAAATATTTTCCGTCAGTTCTGTTAATTAATTTAACCCCACTGATTATTTATTTTTCGGCTACATAAACAGGGCATTAGCTGTCTTCTGCAGACAAGTTGTCGATTTGAATAATAAAAGGCACAAAGAGCAAAGCTTCTCACTTTAGTCTGCAGACCTATTAACAGCCTACGTTGTCTACAGCCCTTCAGGGAGATGAGCACTCTTGCAGGAGTGCAATAAGACCCTGAATATCAGACATCTGTCTAGCATCAGACGTCTAGTTCTCCACATTTAAATCGACATACTAGCACAATAAGCATCACTTGCGGAAAAGATACATACAAAAAAACTGCTTTGAAGGACGCAGGAATGAATAGTCGGCCAACAGCTGTCATTTGAACTTTGAGATTATGGTATGTCAAGGTAATGACACATACAAAGGCAACAATTACCGTAAGTTCTTCAATAACGAGCATTCGAATATTATAGCCCCCTTGCTGAAAGTTGCCCTTCAACAGCTGTCCTGCATGCCAAAAACAAACGTTTGGAACGCCCTAATTCGTCCTTATTTCCGTGAGGGAATCATGTCAAACCACATCGGTCATACAAATTTGTACAGTACCATTATACATTAAATATGTTATTGGAGCAAAAGTGCAGTACACTTTATTCACAACAATGACAAATATTTGTCACATCTGATAATAAGATAAGATAACCTTTATTTGTCCCACACTGGCGAAATTTGCAGTCTACAGCAGCAAAATTGGGGGGGAAGAACACAAAACAAAGTGTTTCATTGCACAAAATAATTTTTTCAGAAAGAACTGTACAATATAAAATATAGCATTAGTAATACAGTATATTTGTAGAATAAATATAAATTAGCAAACAGAATAGAAAACACAGCATAAGATGTGTTTTCTATAATATAATGTACTTGTGTATAATACTCAAAGCAAACAATTTCACTGCCAGACCCTCCTTTACCCTACCATCTGAAAAATAAAATATATCTTCCTGGGATTGAATGTCTGGATACTTTCAATAAAAATATGTCTTAACAGTGTATGCAAAGTGTTGTGTTATATATAAAGTAGATAGTTCAGTCTTACCTCTACAGTTGATGTACATCATGTCCGGAAATGTCTGCTAACAGTATACCCCCATATGATTCGGCATTACCTCATAAAGCTCACAATACAAGAAAACCATAAGCATGCTTGCTTTGGGGGACACTTTTCCACATGGATATAGGTCTTTGAAGATGATGAAACACACAGGCTATAGCCATGATCAAGCTGCATGCTGTGATTCACGGTTATGTTCATGCATTAAACCTCCCCTTGTCCATGATGTTGGAACCAAAGCCTTTTTAGGTTGACGAATGTCTCGACTAAGTAAATGATGTTTATTCATTTAGAAGACTAGGTTAGGGTCCCGAACGTCCTATAACATGAGTACTGAGATACTGCGCACAACCAGGAGGCATTAGAGATATTTGTCACCATCAAGTACACTCAATGGAAGACCCCTCTACTATGCAGGTTACTATTACACCCTCCTCTGTTAGGAAGAGGCTGCCAGCGTAACCTTGCTCAAGAAGGTCTCGATTCTCTTCTCTCATGGCTGCCCTCTTCACTGAATCAACGCGATACGGACGTTGCTTTACTGGCGGCGCATCTCCGATATCAATGTCATGTTTCATACCGTATTGGCCCGAATATAAGACGGTGTTTTTTGCATTGAAATAAAACTGAAAAAGTGGGGGTCGTCTTATATTCGGGGTCTAGACGTTATACCCATTCACGACGCTAGATGGCGCCAGATATCATTGAAGCGAATGCTGTACTTGACTCCCCAGGCCAAAGTGAACCCCTGTCACGAAGAATAAAAAAAAATAGGGTAGCACGAAGAAGAAAAATAAAAAATAGCGGTAAGAAAGAAAAGAGAAGAAAATAATAGAAGAGATATCAGAAAATGGAGAAACATAGCGACAATCTGGAGAAAAGTGGGTCGAAGATCGGCCAGGTTAACCGGCAGCTGAGGAGAAGTTATGATGTAATTTACATTTCAACCAGAAGCCATTCATTTACGAATGTGATTGCACTTTAGTTTACATATTTAAATGTTCAGATATTAAGATTTGAATGAGGCAAAATGCCATGCTTTTTCTCTCAAATATATTGTTATAATCATTTGTTTCAGATGTACTGGAATTATTTTCTGTATAAAAATTAATTTGGTGGTCAAAAAGTCTTTTTTCAAACTTGAGTCTTGAAAAAGAGGGCGTCGTCTTATAATCAGGGCCGTCTTATATTCGGGCCAATACGGTAATATTTGTGCGAGATGGAATGCTTCCAAACAAAACAGTATACTAAACACAAGAAAAGCCATGTATTTGTTTTTATTTTTCCCACAAATATTTGAATTTTGGGATCTTTTATCAGAAGTCATTGGTAGTATGGTGGTTGACATAGCAGACTTATGGCTGGAGCTGGTGTGGGATCAGTTCCCCATTCAATTAACACTTCACAATGGAAGGTGCAAGCTGTGCAGATTGACTAAGAGCAACAACTGGACAATCCTTGATGTACGTTCTGGTCGCTCATATTTCCATCATGTGCTGTTGATGACTGTAGTTTTCTCTTCAATCCCAGCTGACTACAGCACCAGTGAGATGCTGGTCAATATGGGAAACCTGCCCCTGGATGAGTTTTACCCCGCCGTGGCGATCGTTACTCTGATGCGTATCCTGAGAGATCCATCACTGTCAAACCACCACACCATGGTGGTACAGGCTGTTACCTTCATTTTCAAGTCTCTGGGCCTCAAGTGCGTCCAATTCCTACCTCAGGTCATGCCCACTTTTCTCAACGTGATTCGCGTCTGTGATGCCAGTATCCGAGAGGTAGGTAGCACTCCAGACAGGGTTAGAATGCTATCAAGTTTCTTCTCCTTTTCAGTTTAAAACCGGTATTCCCACAGTAAGTCTGGTCTTACTTCTTCCTTGTGTTTCTCCAGTTCCTTTTTCAGCAGATGGGAATGGTGGTATGCTTTGTCAAGATCCACATCCGCCCCTACATGGATGACATCTTCACCCTCATCAGAGTGAGTAATTATGTTTACTTTCCATCCTTGTAATTACGGTCCCCTCTTTTCCTCATCAGTGAGGATGTTCCAATGATTTAATATGTCACGGATGAGATGAGCAATGGGTAGGAGAGAAGAGGACCTCGAGTGAAGCTTAGAGCAATGAACTAGCGCCGGTTGCAGATGTTTTGGGGAAATGTTCTCATTTGGAACATGTTTATTGATTAGTCATCTGGCCCGCTTGCACAGTAAATCCTTTCAGAATAGCCTTGAGCAAAATACCTTTTGGGATGCATTCTATTATTTTCAATGTAACAACCTCGGTCTTCAAGATACAGAGGCTGCTTGGTAATAAAGACCTTGCGAGCTTTTGCCATCAAGAGCTCTGATCTGCAATAACTGTAATCAGAGATGGCTTTGTCTGTCCCTAAAGCTGTTGTAAAAGCCCTCCATAACTAAAGATGTATTGTTAACATATTTTCGATGTAGATTTCCAAAATGTCAGGTTTTTGAGTCGTTTTCATATTTTGTTTTTAAGTGTTAACTATAAAAGCTTGCGCAGTATCCATGCTGTGTTGTAATTTATAGCTGTGATGTTTTAGAAAAAAAAACTCCACCTGTTGCTGAACCTAATCTTTATAAATATTACTTAATATTTTACTATATTATTATTATGAAAACCTGATGTGCTAGAGAAAAAAAAACGAGGGCAGATGCGGAATCAATGCAAAAAAAATCATCTGTAAAGGTTGACTTGATCTCTTAAAAATTATTTTTTAAATGATTACACATGCAACAGGGTAATGGTGTATGTTATTAACTCATGGTTTTAGCCATCATATTTTTATATTTCGTTTCATTATGATCATTTTATTTTCTCAAAAGGTTTTGTGTGTCGGATGCTCTGTGTCAAGAATGGCACAGAACTTTTTGAAATGGCAAATGGCCGTGTCCCCTGACCTCCAGTTTTCAAACGGGGATCAGCCAGTCTCTTCATGCAAACAGCTGTAAACCTTTGAGATGGAGGTTGTGTTCTCCATTTGACTCGTTTGTAACTTGATCAGGGCCTCGATGAATGACGTTTTGGCCCCCATTTCACATAGCAGAGCAGAGCATCAGCAAATTATTACACAACGTATCACTCAAGCAAGACTCATAGAATCATGTCAAATGATCAATCAAATGTAGCCATTAAATTCTTTCCATCAGGCTTTCTCAGCTTCCCACTTGTTGGGAATATCATTTCACATGCTGAAATACATATGCCATTGGTAGCCGTAGTTAACAGCTCTGAGGTATGATTTCCACTCAAAACATCCAGTTCCTTCTTCCCGTTAAAACCCACACTGACTCACACCATTCACCTTTATCACATGATGCTGAATGACTGCTAAATCCATATCCTCTGCACTTGCACAAACCCACCTGTCATGCTCATAATTAAATTGCAAGGCACAAAATATCGTATGACTACCTTTCTGTTGGAACTCGCTCGCAACGTTAAAAGTACTTTTTCAATGGTGATAAATCTTAGAGAGAAATAATTGAGAGAACCAAGAGAAGCTACTATGTCCCACCGGGTGAATAAAAGGCAAGTGAAACAAAGAATCTATTCTCCTTTTTTTTTTCTCTTCCCTAACTGCTGCATCCATGTGAGGACTCTTGAATAGTCATTGCGAACGTGCACTCATTTGCGCTGTAGTCAGCACCCACGGGCAGGCAAGGTGGGAAGTCAGTATATTTTGCCCTCTGGCCTCTTGACCAAAAACACCTCCACCAATCATACATCATGTACTCTGCTTTTAAGTTCAAAGGCCAGTGTGTCTCAGGAACACAGTTGTCATTTGTACCACCTATTCCGAAAATGGTGTTATAGTTTTTACTGAAGTGTGATGTCATCTTACTTCCCAGTTAATAAATGAGAAAAATAGCATTATTTACAGATACCATCCAATATTTCAGCATATTTATTATTGAATTGTGTCATCTGGCTGCAAAGAATCAGAACTGTCGCTTGAACGAGTACAAATCGAGCTCAGGAGTCCAATCGTCGCTGATTTGCAATTCATGTAGCCCCTTTGAATTTTTGAATACATTTCTGCCACATTTCTCACAAAATAAATAGCTACTGTTTTTTTTTTTTTTGTTTTTTTTTAAATTGTTACTGGGAAACTAAAGTACTTGTTGTTGTTTTGCAGGAGTACTGGACACCAAACAATCCCATGCAGAACACCATCATCCTTCTGATTGAACAGATTGTAGTGGCCCTGGGGGGAGAGTTTAAACTTTACCTGCCTCAGCTCATCCCGCACATGTTGCGTGTCTTCATGCATGACAACAGCACCGGGCGCAGTGTTACTATTAAGGTAAATGCAGGCTTGTGCTCCCAACAAAAGCAATCTTTGTTTGAAACTGACTACTTGAAATGACTGCTGGCGAAAACATTAGCCTCCTGTGTTCAGGTGGAGGTTTTGATTTGAAACAGGTTCACATTTTGTATGCTGGTAAGAGTTTTTGAAATCTCACCATGGGCTGAAAGTGTATTCCCATGAAGTATGGAAAAGTGTCAGAATAATCAGTCAGAATGTATACCATTTTTTTTATCGGTGAAGAATAAATTACATGGAATTACATGGAATTACACATTTTAAAGTGGAACACAATCCGTTCAGAGAAGCTGGTTGGCCTAATGAAGTGTTTGAATTTTGAAGTGATTATGATTTTAAATACAAATAACTTGTTTCAGGGTCAAACTGCCACCATCATAAACCCTTCATTACAGTAACATTTTGACATTAGATTTCATACACATGGAAAAAGCCACGGATATTAATATACAGAAATAATAAAGCAGTCTACCTTAAGTTGGATATGAAGTGAAAACACAGCTGTGGTCTGACTGTATTGAATGTAGTGTGGTTACGTCACGTAACCTCTGGTATACATTCTTCTCGTCACACGTTCTTCTTTCAACACACCTTGTTGAGGCTGGTCTTTTTATTGAGCAACTGAAACATTCAAACAACAAATGACACTATCCTTGAATGCTTGTCTTGTGATGTCATGCATGATGGCCGTTCAAACTCGTAATGATTGTGTGACATGAATCAGATTTTCATCAAAATTCCCAATTGTGCCTGTGGCTCATTAGAATTTAGGGGTTCCAATGTTGTTAATATATTCCAGTTCGGTTTTCTGTTGGCTCCATCAAGCTCATTCAGAGCTCAACTGTAAGTTGTGTAATGCACTCTCCAAAAGGCAAGACTGTATAGACCCAAAGCAGCCACTCACTTCTGTTTTAGATGCTTCTCGCGTTTGTGTGTTTTTTCCCTGAAAATAGTTCAGGTTGAAGGCCACAAGGACATTATCATATGCTAAATGTTTTTTCGTGGTGCATTTTCCCCTCTGCTACTGGTTAATCTCTGAGGCTTTACTCATTAGATAACAGCAGCCTATAGACTGGGTCATCTATGAGTCAGATCTGGGTCTGGATTTGGCTCAAAAGGATTTGGGGTTGCGCAAAATGTAGTGAAATGGGACTCCGGTTATCCACTAATCCAAAGGAGAGGAAAAGAAAAGCATACTTCCATCATTCCATGGAACTGTTCATTCTGTCTACAACCATTTCTCAGGATACACTTGCACCCCTCTGCTTCCTGCTGCCGTGCCATGTGCGCATTAAATAAGGGTGCTCACTTCTGCTCGTGTTTTAGCAGTTGGAGATATTCTTAGAGGCGACTCATTAGGACTTTTGCTTGCAAATCTTTGTCGAGTTTATAATGCTATCAATCATTCTATCGATTACTCGGGTAAAAAGTGACTGGTGACACCAAGAGAGACCTACTAAGATGTTTGTGCTGGGTTGTGTGCTTTTATCTGCAGCTGCTAAATGCCATCCAGCTGTTTGGTGCCAATCTCGATGACTACCTCCACCTGTTGCTGCCTCCGATTGTCAAGCTTTTTGATGCCCCCGATGTGCCCCTGCAAGCCCGCAAGTCTGTACCACTTGTCTGTGGATGGAGTGTCGGTTCATCCAGAAAATGCTATTTCAGTCAAGCCTGACTCAATCATTAATCTTTACTCGCATATGAACACGTTACCCTTTAAAGGGGAAGTCAACTCCAAAATGTTCTTCATAATAACATCTTCTATGCACCCCCAATAATCAAGACATTGCATTTTTGAAATATGATTTAAACAGAACAATCCAACTGTTAATCCATCTCTGACACTTGTTACCAACTGAAAATTACATCACAGTGTCTAAGACCTCTGGTAACAACTGTCACTACTCACATGCTGTCTGGGTTTGTTCATGGTGTGACATTTGCAAATTTTCTGCGAAATTCATACTCCAAAAATGCGATATTAATCAACATACTTTACCCAGAAAAAACATGCAATCATGGGCAGAATATGCAAATATATTTATTTGTATATTTGAATGTTTTTCCCCTCCTTCTCTGTGGCTCAGGGTTGCCTTAGAGACTCTGGACAGGCTAACAGAATCCCTGGACTTCACTGACTACGCATCTCGAATTATCCACCCCATCGTCCGGACGCTTGACAGTACGCCTGAATTGCGCTCCACGTCCATGGACACCCTGTCCTCGCTCGTCTTCCAATTGGGCAAAAAGGTAGCTGTTGGCTCTCTGTGGAGCTCTCCGATGGAGCAATTACTCAGTAGAACACTTCCCGCCTTCCCACTGCTGGCTGCAAATGAACGGTATTTCACTTACCCCTACACCCCGTGCCCTTTATTACTTCCCGTTAGACTGCTTATGTCATGGTCTGTCAGTGGGGGTGTTCTGTTTATGAGCATGGCTAAGGTCACATTTACTCTGTCTCCTCCCATGCCTTACCCCTCCCCATTCATCAACACTATCGTTAGCATTCCTCATGTAGCCACGTCTGGCAACATGTGAAAAGGAAGCTTTTGATGTAAGACCCCATACGTAGTTTGATCCTCATTTATTTGGCTTATGGGGAAAAGGATTTCGGGGAAAACAAAATTAGGTATGTAATTAAGCACACATATACCCTGTGATTTACTCTCCTTCACCTGCCTCCCATCTGCAGTACCAGATCTTTATCCCCATGGTAAATAAAGTGATGCTGAAGCACCGGATCAACCACCAACGCTATGACATCCTCATATGTCGCATTGTTAAGGTGAGCTCCTCTCCTCGTTGTAGGGAATAAAAATACTGAAAACTCTGCTAAAGTGATGAATAATACACCTTTACATTAATTTGCAATTATTCAATATTTAAAGTACGAGCAATTATCACCTTAACATTGAGTAGTGCTACATTTTTGAGAAAAAAAAGTTACATTCACACAGTATGTAACACAACCAAATAATTTGTAGTTATTCCCCCGAATGGATATGCACTTGTTAATTCACAAAACATTTTTTGGTCAGCCTGATGCGACAGCCTTTTTTTTTCCATCTGTGTGGTCCTTGCATGTCTGTATTCGTAACAGGGCTATACTCTGGCCGAGGAGGAAGAGAATCCTCTTATCTTTCAGCACCGCCATGTACGTGGTAACCAAGGTGATGCATTGGTCAGTGGACCAGTGGAAGCGGGACCAATGAAGAAACTTCACGTTAGCACAACAGCTCTTCAAAAGGTCAGAAAGAATTGTAATGAAAGCTGTATTTAGCTCTGTTTGCATGTTAAATGAAGTATATAAACCAATCACTTGTCTGCAAGACATTTTAGTTTACTTGAGGTGGTGACTTAAGAACAGACCGTGACAAATTAAAAGGGGAAAAAAACAACTCAAGTCTGGTGGTTAAATCTATTGAGTGCAGATGCGCACTGGGTAACCGAATGCCTTTATGTAAAAGAACAGCAACATCTCCGTTAGAGTACAGACCTCTACTGCGGCACAAAAGATAACGCGGTAGGGTCAGATAGCATAGCAAAGAGGATAATTATGTACTCAAGAGAAACAGGGACCGTTTGTGACTTTAATATGTTTTTGTGTTGGCGCATGTCAAAATAGTTGACATTTGGATATATCATATCCACTGTCTTCCCGAGATTTGAGTTTTCATCTAGATCAACATTACCTAGGGTGCAAAGCGTTTCATCTAAGATTTAAAAAGAATGCAAAGCCCAAATTTGAGTCTTGTGTTTGTTAGTCATTGTGTTCATTTGTTAGCTGGCTACTTTCTGGTTCACAGGAGAATGATGTAAGACACTAGGAATGGCCAGGAGGGGCCATGTGCATTCAGTGATACCGTGGACAGCAGCTAGTTCCAGTGATTCAAACAGTGAAAATAAATTCCTTTAGCTGCACCTTTTATTTCCTCGACAAAATTTCGTGGAAAATAAGTTATGTAGCATTTCTCTGAGAAACTGACCGACAATCCACTGCCTCTCATTGCAGCTCATGCTGAGGTAGGCTTTTAAAAGACATGTGGCACTCTTATAATGACAAGTCAAAGTACTGCGATATTAATATTGTCTTACGATGGTGTCAATGATGAATTACAAAGCATGGAATGAACATCAATCCCGAGTGTAATGGAAGAACTGCAACCTTATTTGATTTTGGTTTGGTTTTCCACTGCTCTGCAACCATGAGCAATTTACAATCAATCAAATCTAAAGTTCTTGTGAACTATTTCATCACAGAAGTGCATTTGTGCAACTGTGCATGGCGATCATCCAACAGACTGCTCCCACGTAGTTCTCAAGAACTAAGAAAACGATCTGTTGCTCACAGGCCTGGGGCGCCGCTCGAAAGGTTTCCAAAGATGACTGGCTGGAGTGGTTGAGACGCTTAAGTGTTGTCCTTCTGAAGGAGTCTTCCTCCCCAGCACTGAGATCGTGTTGGTCGTTGGCTCAAACCTACATCCCACTAGCCAGGTACACCACCACATTAGTCATACGCAGACTAAAGTATTCGGACACCTGGCCATTATACGTACAGGAACTGAAGATGGAATAAAATATGGTGTTAATCTTCAGTTCAGATATTTTAAAATTTGTCTTTTGCGATGGATCTATGGAAAAAAAAACCCACACAAAAAACCCTTCCAAAAGCCATCTAAAATGGCTTTCTAGCATGAAGAGTTCAGATTCAAGCAGACGGACAGTCTAATTAACCGCTAACCTATCTAATGGTTCAATTCCTCTCTGTTGTTTGACCTTTCAAATCCTACCTGTTACTTCTGAGATAATTAAAATATAATAGGCCTGTATTTGTCCCACAATAATATAATACATAATTGACCACTTCGTAGTGTTTGCATTATGAATAGCTACCACTGTGCATAGCAAAAAAAACAAACAAATAAAAAAAAACCCCACACAGAACATATGTTGTGGATCTGTGTACTGGTTGCAAACACTAGTAGCTTCCAGATGTGACCTTAAGAAGAAAACAAAAAAACTGAAAGAGATTACACTTGGTTAATCACTGTGTTTGTAAGGTAGTTGAAAGGCTGTCTGCTCTTCGACATCCCCAAGTGTCTTTTTAACATTTGTGTATCTCTGTCCATAGGGACCTGTTCAATGCGGCTTTCCTATCCTGCTGGTCCGAACTAAGTGAAGACCAGCAGGATGAGCTCATCCGCAGCATCGAGTTAGCGCTCACGTCGCAGGACATCGCAGAGGTCACGCAGACGCTACTGAACCTGGCAGAGTTCATGGAGCACAGTGACAAGGTCGACATTGAGCAGTAAAACCACCACACCTCCCTAGAACAATTAAACGGCAGGATTGGACAGGTCATATTTAGGGGGAAATCTCAGCTGTGTGTCCGTAGATACACAATCTGAGGGGATTTTAAAATGGCTGAATTCTAAAACCAGAATAGCGCAGTACTATAGTAAATATGATCATTGTGAAATCACAATTGACTAAACTGATTAAATTTTTTGAAACAGTCAATCCAGCAAATGTAAACACAGTGAAACCAACGCAGAGATAACCAAGGGCTAATGTCACTCACCTATGTGCTAACTTTGCTAGCCTGTGTGCTGTGCTAAAACTGTCCTATGTTCTGAACTAGCTCTAGGAGTGAATTGTTGTGTAGCAACCTCCTTGGCTGACTTGGTTGCTTGTTTTGGTATAATCTCCTGTCCAGGGGCCTCTGCCATTGAGAGACGACAATGGTATTGTTCTGCTTGGTGAGAGAGCCGCTAAGTGCCGCGCATACGCCAAAGCTTTGCATTATAAAGAGTTGGAGTTTCAAAAAGGTCCGTCACCCCTCATCCTGGAGTCTCTTATCAGGTAGGACGCTGAAATTCATTTCTTAATTGAAATTGCATGTGAATGCTGAAAATTCCTAAGGCACAGCCAAAATGCCAATGACACAGGTGTATCATATTCTAACCATTTGTACAGCACAGACTTCTGCCAAAGCTAAAACTAAAGATTTATTACCAGAACTTCATTTCCTCTGTGATTAACAAAGCACATCAATCTAATCGCAAAAGGGAGGTGAAGAGTCATGGAGCTAAAAGTATAATCAGCGCTTACAAAGCATAACAAAAACGGTAACCACCATATCTGATGAAATTTCACAGTAGGATAAGTCTCAAATTAATTTTGCAATTTCTTTATTACTTATTATATTTGAGATTAATTGTAGTTCCTGAAGGACAGGATTCAACGAATTTTCATCTTCAGTTCTGTACCCATTATTTTGTGAATTCTTGCCAAAACTAAATGGAAATTTTGTGGAATATATGCCAATGCTGACAAAAAACAGCAACTGTTATTATTATTATTATTATTATTATTATTGTTATTGTTATTATTATGATTGTTGGTCATTTTTTAGAAGTGGTTGTATTGAATGCTTTGCCTAATTTTTCTTTGTTTTCTGCAAACATTGTGATTGTATGTCAGCTTAAAGTAGTATTATGTATTTATTGTCATTGAGTCAATGTAACTGAAAGATTACAACTGTCTTTTTAGGCCAATTTCACATCCTTTTCCTATTAATTGTTCCAGGTAGTTATGCACAGTTATTGTCACAAAAATCTAGTTTGGCAGGTGAGTGTGACACAAGCCAACTGTTAATTTTGAAAAAAATTGATCCAATTACAATACACATGCCATCAGTTCCATAACCTTTAGATATAATGCGTCACGTTTTCCACCCTTTTGTATTTGCATTTATTTCTTTGTTTTCGGAATGGCATACAGAAAGCAGTTTTCCAGCCATCTAATTGGACATTTGCCCCTTTTTCATCTATGAGTATCTGCAATTGTGTTTCTCGGGGCTGTTTGCAATTTCTCTGGAGCCTTGATGATGATGATGATGAATGATGGTAACAGGCAGTCTAGTTTTTTTCAATATCCCCATCTGGTTCTCACCTCTCCAGAATTTCCCATAAAAAATAAATAAACATAGCCTGGTATGCAAGAAACACTTTGTAAACCTGGCTCTAATGAGTCGTGACTTCATTTTGAAAAGGGGTGGAAAAAAAATCGCACGCAGTATCTGATCGCCATTCTGATAATATGGAAGGCAACATGCTGATGCTTGAATAATTGAATATTCATCGTGCGTGTTCATGACCTTCTGATACTATTGGGCATTTTATTCTGTCGTGTGGATCTTTATGCTCAAATTTGAACACAATGCAACAATGATACCCCACTACAAATGAGTAAAATGTTTTGTCATTGTATTTATTATTGCTGCTGTCCATTTTGACCAAGTTCCCATGTTTGATGCTTTGGCCTGTAAAGGGTTTTGGTTTCACGACTGTATTTGTAGGCCCTATTGCTATGGCTAATTTCAGAATACCTTTGTACCCTTATCCTCAACTGCAGTGGTATGTTGTTCATTGACCATATTCGTTCCATCTCCATTATAATGATCAAACTGGGTAATGTTTATATGGGGCAATGGGCTGCAGGATCTGAAACACATGTTAATAATAAACGTTGAGCTATATCGCTGGTGGTGACAATGGAAATACTTGAAAATGGAATTTAGAATTCGGCTTCGTTTGATCCGATCTTTTTAGATGTCTGCAATTCTTGATGAAAATGTCATCTATAGTAGCCATGCAGTCTGCCCTTTTAATGCACTGTGTTAAAACATATTTATATATTTCCTTAGCATGATGCAACGAAATACACCGCCTCTCATGATGCTCACTGAGTTCAATCAAGTTGTTAAAAAAGCAACACAGATGGCATAATATACTGCAAAATCCTCCCAGTGGGCCATCGATTGCAAATGCGATCTGCTTGCGTGAACGCACAAAGATATAATCTCACCATAGCTGTAGCGTCACATGGAAAGCAGCACACTTGTCTATCTCTGTACAATCTTGTTCGATGGTCCACATCAATAGAAGATCAGAATGTGTACCACAAATTCAGCTGTTTCATGTTAATGTGTGGTCACAGACAGCAGTAACGTCCCTTGACGTTCGTCAGTGTGTCACTGTCCATCGTACATGATCAAAGTTATGGGCATGAACATAGTTTATGAAGTCTGTTAAGCAAAGGTTGATTTTTTTTTTTCTTGTACACAAATTTGGCAGTTAAAGATTGAATGCTATAGTGTTGTATTATTTTCTTCGCAAAATCTGGTGGTGTCACAAAAAAGGTAGAGCTTGACCAGCGTTATTGAACAGACTGTGTTCAGCCTGAGAGTCTTTAAAGTACAAAAGCCATGATTGTTTCTCTAATGTGCTAACTATGGCGCCAACAACCATCGCTGCTGACGTTTGAAAGTGCTAAGAGAAATACAAAACCCCAAATTACCGAACTTTCGTAGCACAAGCCAAAAGCACTCAAAGTTAACCATAACACTGTTGCCGCTTTGTATAGCAACAATGGCCCTTCGCCAACATTTTTAGACTCTGTCAGGTCTCCTTTTCAGATATATGCAAGTCTTTCATCGTGCATATTTTCGGGACGAGGATGTAAGCCCTGTTGTAATGTCACTGTCGCCCTCTGTAAAGCAGGCTGATAAAATGACGTCCCACTCCAGATGCAGTTCATATACAACGAGGATGTATTTTTGGTCAAGCCAATTTTATTATGAAAATATATGTGACCCGACACAGTCCAGAGTGTCATTATTACGAGTAATATTTTCCACAATGTTGTTACAGTTGGTTTCACCAGTTTGATTAGTTTTATAGACTTGGATTAGTCGGTCTTCCGCCACATTCCGACATAATTCCACTGGTAATTTCTTCCAAAAGGGAAGGGATACTATTACAGCCTTAATTAGATGTTTATCGTAAGTTAATGTGGCACCTTGTAAAATGAAAATGAATCTCTCCAAGCCTGCCATAGAACTTCCTAGACACAGGAGCTTCTTTTGTAGTTGTTTTATGATTTTTTTTTTTTTTTTTTTTTTTTTTTTTTTTTTAAAGCTGTTAGTTTTTTAACAAATTTATGATTTTTTTTTTTTTTTTTTTTTTTTTTTTTTTTTTTGTAAGCATGTCAGTATTGTAACAAACTTGTTGATCAAAACGTAGCAAAACTGTCTTATTTTCATACCCATGAAGCTAGCTAGCTAAGTATGTTTCTTGATGGCGGAATAAAGTATTTTGTGGGTGGTCTTCATTGATGTGAAGCAGCCTTAGAACCTTCTGTCACGAGGTGACCACATGTCAGAGTCAGAGGTCAGTCACTCAAAGCAAATAGGTTTGGTATGAATGGTGAGAATACTGTGGTATGCATTGAGTTAGTCACGTTTCAAAACTATGGAGCCACAGAAGCCGGAAACGGTAATTGTCAGAGCCAAGTTAGGCATATAATTTATTTTAAAAAATATGTTTATTTTCTGTCACATAAAAACAGCATACTTACAGCTCTGTACACATTTTACAAATTTCAGACATCAATAGTTTGTTTTAAAATAAAATGCAGCACAATTAAAATGCATTTGGTCCCATTCCAGCAATAAAACGATGCATTGAAATTGGGTTTTACCCACACATGATATAGATTTGATCCACCTTGACATGTCTTTGCTACTCTTCATGAATGAAATTTATCAATGCAGGAAAAAAAAAGCTTTCTTGATTTTGCAAGTACTGTAAATGAGTCATAGTCCAGCCACCCATGTGGTACAGTGGAAAAAGAGCATACATTTAAAATACAATATTTTTCTGATAAATATACTAAACACAACTACAATTTACAATAACACCCAATACCAACAAAACATTCAACTGACTTGAACCTCATCAAGGCAATTCTCAACAAATTGACTTCCTTTGGCAGCTGTCGGAAAGCCATTTTTGGTTGATCATGTATAAGTGAGATCTTGTGTGGTCTTGATCCAGGATTTACATCTGTAGAATTTAGGGCTGGAAACCTACTGGCCGGACTTTCATCTCCACCTTTTTGAGGGAATAGTTGGGACCATGCCATCCGTACCAAGTGATCCCATCCGTGCCCTTCATGTGCTCACCGTAGCGGTAAAAAACTCCATTCAAGTTTGAGTCAGTGCAGCAATTGTACCAGTAACCACCTACAAAAGAGATGAGATTGAGTTGAGGGCATTTATTTGGACAGTTTTTGATAACCATCATTGCTCCATTGTTTTTGGAGTTGGTGTCATGAATTACCTTTGCGCAATGCCGCACAGTTATCCACACACTTGTCATTGTCTTTGTTGAAAGTGCTGAAGTTGGTGTTGTTATGGTAGCGCAAAGAATCTCCAGCATTCCCTCTGTAGTTGGCAAGTAAGAGCTTGTAGCTGTTGAGCTCATTGGCCACAGAGAAAAGCCCGTACTCAGCATAACGAGTCTCTCCTTCCCAGTCCTGCATATGAAATGTTTTTAGTCATTTTTGTGCACTCATACTGTTAGTTATAAATGTGTTTTATGCGTCGTTTGTGTGTGGGTTTTTTTTCCTTCAATTTTGCAGACCTGGCTTTGCCAACACCTACCTCCATCTCAATTCTGAGCACACTAGGCTGCCTTGTTAGACGGAATATGTGGTCATTGCCAAGCCAGAAGTCTCCGCGGATGGATCCAAATCCGCTTTTGTACTGCTTCCAGTCGCGGCTAAATATTGTCAGACCAACTTTACGCCTCTGGATGAGAGTCCAGCCACCTCCGTTTGTCTCCATATCACAGAACACCTACAAGGATTTTCAAAATCCAAATGTTCCTCATTCATGCTTTACCAAAATGATCACCACAAGGTAGTGCATAAAATACAGAAAGCTTCAGTATTACTCACACTGAGCTCAGGTGTTCCCAGGAACTCATCTTTTGGAAGTTTGTACTCGCCAGAGATCTTATAGTTCTTGCTGTAGAGTGTTGCACAGTCATAGATGGCATCTGGAGAAAAGAACATTGTCAGTTGTCATCAAAGACTGAAATAGTTTAATGTCCTGATTTAACTACCACCCCAAAAGATAACTTGGAATCCTGTAGTTTATTCTGTTCTTCACCTTCATCCCGGCATAGTAATACTAATTACTTCATGATGAATGAACGGTTCCTTTTCCGTTGAAAGTTTGCAAGAAGTAGAGATGGATTCGTACGAAATCTCAAGTCTTAAATCTAGCCCAATCCTAGGCCTCGTCCTGCTCTGCGGTCCTGTCTAATTTGCTCACATTGTCCAAAGGTCTCCGTGCCCCCTTTTCTCAGTGACATAAATGTGACCCTGTGAGACTGCACAGTCAAGATACTGAAATGATAAATGATGTCATGCCTGGTTTGCCCCACTCTGGGTTCGTGTCGTTTTAATGCTGAAATGATAGATGACTTTGACAGAAAATCAGATTGACAGTTATGTAGATCGAACTTTAAATTCCGTAAAAAGGATTTAAAAAAGATTACAACCGATATACAAAAACCTTCTAATGCATTTATTTTATGATACTTGCACACTGAAGTGCTACTAATTGGGCTGCTGTTAACATCCGCGATAAAAGGATGGATGCTCACCTGATGTTGTCGTCTGAGGAGCAGACTGCAGGGTCTGAAGCTGCATGATCTCCACACGGTTGTTGATTTCAGAGTACTTGCTCTCGGCCTCGGTGACCCTGGCTTCCTGCTGCCGGTTCTGTTTGTCCAGGTCCATGATTTGCCTCACGACAGTCATCAGGTCTGCCTCCTGCTTGCGGCTCAGCTCCCCGAGGAGACTGGTCAGATTAGCCACTTGAACCTTGAGAGAACGCACCTCATCGCAGCACTGAGCCTTGTTTGGCTTTGGTGGTTTCAGCGCCTTCTTGGGATTCTGGGCCCATGTCCCCACTACCAGCAGAATGCTGACTGCCACAATACTGAGATTGACTTTTGACATATTGAAGACGTTCTAGATATTCACTCGGGTTGTTGGTGATAGCTTTTCGAGCCCAGTCAGTCAGTCAAGTTGTGGTTGCTCAGTAGTTCTTTGAACGGCAGCTCACTCGTGTTCCCTCACTGAAGACCTCCTCTCCCAGAGCATCTTAAATATTTGCATGTGGGTCCTCCCATTTCTTCCAAGTGCTCAACCCACTGGGTGTAAGTCCTTTCTCACCCCTGCCCCCTCTGCCTTTCCTTCCAAGTGACTTTCGCTTATTCTACATTTTTTTTTGTTGACCTCTTCTCTGCAAAAGAATCCAAAGGTTGCTGCTTGAAGTTCCAAGGGCATTTGCAGTTTTAAGTTAGCTTCTTAATTCAGTTATTTGCGTTAGCAGTTAAATTACAGACAACTTTGTCAAATGTTATTCACAGTTACTGACGATTCTACGGCTGCAGTGTAATCTTTCTTACGGTATTTCAAGTTATCTCTGCAGATTTGACTAAATTCTTAAGGAATAACATGCCAAGACCTGCGTCAAGTACGGTCCTTGAAGATTGGAACGCTGCTCTTCTAAATTACACGCCACAACTCAGTATGCATGAATCTATATCAAATTATTTTTTTTCCATTAATTTTGTGAAATATCCTTGAATATCAGGTGACAAGTTTGAAAGCATGAGAATTGTAACGTAACGAAGTATGGTGGAATACATCCGATCAAGTCTAAATTGCCTTAATGCAAATGTATTTTTAAATGATTACTCAAGTTTATGTGAAATAGTTTATATAGTTTAACTTTGTCTCTTTTCTAAATAATCACAGGCAAGGTTGGTGACGTGATAATAGATTCTTGGTCATTGAAGCTCTCGTGAATCCTGTAACCTTCAGTCACTGATGTGCGTCAGTCTCCCTTTCTGGAAAAATGTGATTAATTTGCCTTCCTGCATGTCCTCATTTGCCTAACTACTCTGAGTCACATCTTCTCACTTGCCAGCAATGCATCCCAGCGGCATCACTTTCCTCTTTACTTGACCCGGACTCTGTCATTTGGTACTAGCACGAACCAGCTGGATGCTATTTAATATGTTTACAAGCACACCGTTTTTCCTTCGAAACAGTACACTTAAACACAGCTACCCACTAACTCGTCTCATCAGATGCTACATTCTTACCAAAGCACCCGACCTATGGTGACTTACACAATGCTCACTGGAGGCTTTTATGTCACCAAATATGCTGAAAGATATTCTGTTATTCACCAGTGACCACTGGAGCTAAGCTGTCATCAGAACACTCATGGGTTCAATTACGGTACATGAGGTGGAAAAAGAAATTGGAATTACATCATAACGTTAACTCTTTTCTACCTGTCCTGCAGATCCTTCCCTTTAAGTAATCTTTTTTTGGTGGGGACAATCAATATATCATCCAGTTAGTGGAGTGATAAGAACGGCTTCCTCACTATACAATTATGTTTCAACCAGTAGCTTGCCGAGTCCTCTAAAGTTTGCATGGTCTTATTATTCCTGGGTGCGCCTACTTCTTCCGACCACACAGACGCACCAGATTCAGTGAACTGAAGACTTCAGCTGCTCACGTGTGGATGTTTATCATTTCGTGTCAAGCCCTAGTTGACTTGCAGACAGTCCGCGGCATACCCCACCTCTTGTGAAATATCAAGCTCTCTGCGACACTGTGCAAGTTAAGCTACATCAATAGTGGACGGCTATCAAGGCTAAACATAACATTTTAACTATATGGTTTTCATTAAAACTTAACGATGGAGACTGAGGTAGGCCTTTGCCTCCAAATTGCCAGTAGATATGAACATTGATTGTAATTTAAAACGCCAGTCCAACAGTGTTGTTACTGCCCTAAAGATTTGCTCCATCAACTCCAGTTTGCTTCGTCTTTACTGCTAAGACATCCGGCTTTTTATTGGTTGATAAAATCATCCCACCCGCAATCTTGCAGTGGAAACACAAGTCACACGGGGACTTACCATTCTAAACTGTACGCTGGCACACCAAACTGAAGTGTATAGCTTTGTGGACACAGTGCACTTGGAACTCTACCAGGTAAAGATGCCCGGTTGAGTGATCATTGGTGCAGAATCATTTTTGAGAACTTTCTCTAGTTGGCAATGGATTGCTTTTGTTTTTTTTTTTTTTTAAGGTATAAAATCCAATGCAGACAAATCCCATGCTAAACCAAATCTGATTATTGCTGACTTGCATTGGGCTTCATTTGAAAAAAAAATGTGAACAACGGTCCGTTACACAGTTAAACCTTCTGACTTTGGCTTAAATCAACTATTCTAAGATACTTTTATACTATTTTCCATGAGGTGGAAGACTATATGAATACACTGGGGGCATTGTGCAGGTCTGAGTGGCTTACTTCATGCCTTGGCAGACCCTCAAGTGTCCTGGTGGCTTCAGCTAGTGATGGCTGCCAGCTGGTATCTGTTATAGAGCAAACACAAGCTACTCCATCAGCTCACAGTTTGCCATCCTCCAAACCAGTAGCTCGGACAAACATCCTGGGCGAATACAGCATCCACAATTCACAAAAGTAGTCCCAGGGGTTTGAATGAGAACGCACAATATTTTAGGTTGCCATTGATTTATATGTGTGAGGGTGAACTCTGTCTGCCTTTTTTTTTTTTTAATTAAATATATATATTTCTGGAACAACCCTGAAGAGAATATTCTTTATATGCAACCAAGTCCAGACTTCGTTTTTCACTCAGTAACAGCAGCATTCCAATGAAGTCACTTCCAGTTTTTCAAGGAGTGGGGGCACCAGAGACACTTTGTTCTGCCGGCCTTTTAACCTGAAGGTGACGAGTCCAGGAAACGCGGTCTCCTCTGCTCTCCCAGTTGGCGATAATGTTTCAATAGTTTCTCCAGCTGAAAGCTCAACATGCTCGAGGCAACATAACAAAAGCAAAACAAAAAAAAAAAACGTTGCCTAATTTCCATTCACGGTGTTAGAAAGAACTAATGTTATCCCGTTTAGATGGATCTGTTGGGTAAAAATATGCTGAGCAGCTTTATGGTGCCAGAGGTCTAACCCACCATCAGCTACGCTTATCCCAGGACAGTTTGCAAGTGTGCGATCCAGCAGGTGTTGAGTTCACGTGCTTTACCTCCATGCTAAGACGCTCAGAGTCTGAGTTTGGGGATGCACACATTCTCACTGTCACCATCAAAGTTGCTGAACCCTGATCCACATGTAAAAATGTCCCTTCATGAATTCTGTGTACCACTTTTCCTCACTAGGGTCATGGGTGTGCTGGAGCCGAAACCAGCTGTCTTTGGGCAAGAGCTGGGGTACACCCTCAACTGGTCACTAGACGGCTTCAGATGTAAAAATAGCCCTGCATTATTTAAGCTTTTCTCACACGAGTAGCTGTACATTTGACGGATCAGTATTAATTTCTGAATGCACTTTGCCAGTTCGCCTTTCAGAAGTTTGATTCCATTAAGGTCTCAATGTGCATTTGGCTGGCCTCAAATATCCGGGATCAAGAGGATTTCTTTCTTATTAAATTTGGTCCAGTAGTGAAGTCTGGTGTTCCCCTCTGTTAGCTTTGCATATATTACAAGATTTCCAATTATTACATGAGGAACTTGTCGTCCTTTCTTCTATTTTTCGTAAAGTTTGATCAAGAGTCTTTGTTCAGCGTAGGTTCGTTCAGCGTTACATTCCTTGCATTAATTGTGGAAGGCCGAGATTTTGACGATTCCTTATTTTATTTTACAGCAAGTATCCTGCAGAGTCGCATTTTCCTTTGGATATTCAGAGAACAAAAGTGGAGCAAAGGTCTGTTTTTGGAATCAAAAGGGCAATAAATATTCAGAGTTGTTGAATCTGAAAAGCAAATCTGGTAAATGGGTGTAAGTCTTGAGGCCAATATATTTCGAAATGGTCTGAAATTGTCCTTTTTGAACCTAATGGTCTCTCAGGTTTCTTTATGTTCTTTACATTCTTGAGTCAATTGACTTGCCATTCCTCTTTACAACTGGTGTCAGTTTTCGTCTTTTCTTTTCGGGGACGACTCACTCGCCAATAATCCTCAAAGAATTCATTGTACTAAGTGATTTGATTTTGCATAAACGGCACATTTTCAATACGTATTTGTGTTAATACTTAATTATTCTGAAGTTGGACCGGGCAGAGCTTCAACCGTTGGATGTCACCTTTCAATTCAGGACGAAGGCTCTGTCTTGTCCCATGGTGATTTTCATCGTGAGCAAAAGAGATTCTTGACACGAGTCATGAAGTTCTGTCCTTGCGAATAGTTGAGATGGAGAACATGATGTTTGAGCCTTGTCATGTGGATGTGATTAGACTGCATGTGTTGTGGAAGCTGGCAGCCAGATGGTTTTAGCTGCAGGCCAATTAAATCTACAGGGTCCACAAGGAGAGAAGAGTCTTATTCACCGTTGTCTCTTCTGATGAAAAGCCACAACTGGGCAACGTTTAGCATACCTTGACTGAGCTGCTTCTGTGTTGCACGGAACAGATTCCCAGTTGCTCTGGAGAAATATGAATTCATATCTGCAATATCTTTTGTTTTGCACAAGAGATCTTCAAGATCTGTGTGTGTAGCTTGTTACCCTCTCTACTGGTGTTCTTATATATTTTAATCACATTTCTGAAGATGTTAAAACTTGCTTTATGGCCTTGTCCTTGGTATTTCAAAAAAAAAAGTTTTATTCTGGACCTCTGGCTAAAAAAGTGCTCTGGTTTTAACTTTGCTGGTGAATGATGATCATTTCAGAGTTCAGTTTAGTGCCTACGTTGCTGACAGTGGTTTAATTGGGTTTCTATTCAAGTCAATTCCCGGTGTGCATATTAATTGTACCTGTCACAGCAAGCTTTAAGGTCATTTGCATTGGCCACACGCAGAGCTATTTTTCATCACACTGGGACCTCAGCTCTGTCTCAAAAGTAATGTCTGACAAACATGCTCAGGCGTCCCTCAGCCACTGTCCTCAGGAACTCCACTGCATACCATCATTTCTCAAGCGCTTCATTTTACAGATGGATTGGCTGCGATTTCTCGTGGGTTTTACCATTAAGGAACTACAGTATAGTATAGTGCAGTTGTCCTTCAAAAGATAACACAAAAGTGAAAAGTGCCTCAAATGTCAGTTATTCTGATTATATCAAAGTCTAATTTACATACCATTGCAGAGTAGCGATGTAACAATAACGGCGATATTGCGATATTCATATTGCCACAATATCGTCAATTTTCATGTCACCATATGAAAAGCAACACTGTTAAAAAGGCCAGATTGGTTTCCATTTGTGCAGTTTCAGTACCCTCTGGTGGTTATTTTATGAGTGCAATTTGATTTGAATTCGGCATGTTTTGACCCACGCTAATTGCCAGATGAATGGGAACGTAACACGTTTAAATTCCTCCACAAATTGACTCGAATTACAATGCCCGTCCATTGGCGTGGCCGCAAAATTCTTTGTAATTTTTCTCGACAAATAACCATCATGGCTCTGTGGTTCTGCAGTCTTTGTTTTTGTTACTTTCATTTATTTATTTAATTTTTGCGGGTCTAAAATGACCACCACATCCCACAATGCAACGCTAAAGCCGTGTCACATTGTTGGAGGCGGTGTCCATTTACCATAGCCAGAAAGGCTAAGACACTGCACAGTGATTTGCAAACAAACCCACTGTTATTTCATCACCATAAATTATCTTGTCACCTTTTTGCACATTGCGCAGAATTTAATATTTAACCACACAACGATCAAACTAAGGTCAATATCATGACTCATTCTGTTTCCATGAATTTGAATGGGGAAAAGAACCAATTAATTTTGCAACCCAAGGTTCCACTTTACATCCTCCTAGAAATTATGTCATGACAGAACCATATCACGTCATACATCATCGTAAGGCAGTTACGCTTTCCAGATATGTCACCATTCTGTCACTGGCATATATGGCAACAGGTTCAAGCAAAAACAAGTTGAAGTATGACAACAGAGATTCAAAATGTGCATCTTAATGTGAATTCCATTGACAACAACCAATATTAAACTTTATTTTATCACAGTTTTTGGAAGTTATTGAAGCTATGATTCCAATTTTAGGAAAAGCAAAAGTTGTTTCATAAAGCTCATTCCAAAAACACCCCACATACAATTTCAGTTTAGATATTCTTCTGAAAATCAGTATGTGTCTTATTTTTCAGTATCAACAATAAACTGCAGCAGCCAGAAGCCGCATCAGGTGTGCTGGAGTATGCCATGAAACATTTTGGTGAACTGGTAAGTTGTTTTTTTCCTCTCCTTATAAACTAAAGGTAGAGTTTACCAAACATGCGTTAAGTCATCTGTATTTCTCCAGAATCTTTTCTGCCACTATTATGTGACTGTTTTTTTTTTGTTTGTTTTTTTGTTTTTTGTTTTTAATCTGTTGCTTCATAGTGTAATTAGTTGGGATAAATGTGAGCAACTTTAATGTGTTAAACTTATGTTGCATTCTTATTCAAAGCTGTCAAGACAGATCAGAAAAAGTAATGGTAAGCCTGCCCATGAGAAATGAAATAGAATTTGGAATTTGATATTGCATTTTCAACACTTGGCAAGTTGGCATTGGATTTGGTAATTCTCACGGTCACCATTATCTTCTCAATGCCACGATTGATTCACAGGATAAAATACAACCTTGATGACCTGTGCTGTGGGTTGTTTTATTTCAACTTCCATCTCTTTAGGGGGTACTGTCCAGCTGCTTACCCGCAGAACACCTTGTTCTTAAAATGCAGCATGTGGAAAACCCATTTATTCGTCTGGCTTGGAGTATTGAGTATTTTCCCAATTGTATAGACAAAAATTTTGTTGAAAAAGCACACATTAGCAAATTGATGCTGTCTTGGAGTGTACAGAAAATGTGCATACCTCATGTTGCACTTTTTTTTTTTTTTTTTTGTCACACACTTCATGGAGCAATTATGTAATGTTGTAGCTTTGGAGAGTTACCTAGGGCAACAGTGATGAGAAATTAGGACTGCGGCTATCGAATATTTTGGTGTTTGGATATCCTACTGAAAATTCTATCAACTAATCAGTATTCAGATGAAAAAAAAATATCTATCT